>NC_060278.1:42970430-43163273 GCF_021613505.1 Equus quagga
TGAACGAGCGGGACACGGAGAATGTGAGTAGCCGGAGCCTCCTGGGCAGCGGCGGGGCGAGACCCTCCTCGGAGCCCCGCTGCCCCTCCGCGTGGGCCGCCCCCTGGCCCCAGGGCGGTCCCCGCGCGGCAGGGCGTCCCCCTGGAGCCCGGGTGCCCCTGGCCCCCCTCTCAGCCCCCAGGCTTCTTTGCAAGCTCATTTCGCTGCTTGCCCCTCAAGGGTAAAGGTGGGGCATGTCACTGGCGCCCTGTCCTCCTCGGAGGTGGTCCTCCAGGAGAGGCTGGGGTGATGGAGGGCAGAGAGCTAGGAGGTGGCAGAGTGGGCATCCCGGATTGCTTTCTTTCTACCTCGGCATTCCCTTTCCCCACCCGACTGTTTGCTTTCCGATAACAGACAAGCCAGCTGACGACCTCGGCCACCCCTGCTTTTCTGGTTCTTTCACCCCTTTGCACCCCCGTCTCCCCCGCATTGCCCCATGACTTTGCTTTTTGTAGCATCGTGTCCACGTTTGGGGTCATGAGCACCCAAGGGGGAAGGTCGGGAGTGGAAGGGACGAGAACGGTAGTAGAGATGGATGTGTGTGTCTGTGTATGTGAGTTTGTATCGCTGTGATACTCTTCCTCAGAGATGAGTGGAAGAATTTCACCAACAGCTTCCGTGGCCCTGGGGTTACAGCAAAATGTTTCAAAGCCCAGTGAAGCCCAGGGTTTTTTATTCTTTTCCTGAAGCTAGTGGCAAGAATTCAGGGCAGGTTTTACTTTAAATCTCTCTCCTCCTTCTTGGAGTGTCACAAGGTGCGTTTCTTTGAAGGAAGGATTTTCTGTGTCTTTTGATCAAATTGCCCTCAGGAGTTTTTATCTAGATGCAGATGTCCCTAGTGTTTAAACTCTTGAAAAAGAACAAGATTAGCTGTATTTCCACCATCTGAAAAGTACAATTGTGTGTGTATGTGAGTTCCTTGGTGGGAAAGGTTTTTTTTGTTTTGTTTTGTATTGTATTCCAAACCCTCCTGACCTGTAAATAGGGCCTTGGCTGATTTTTCTGACTGGTTTTAAGGAGCTAGACGGGTACCAAGTTTTGGTCGGCTGTCCAGATCTCTCTGGTTGCCTAGTTAGTTCATCACCTCTCCAGCTCTTGGTGTACCACTGTCTTCATAGGGCTGGTAAGATGAAATAATGAAGTGCTTTGCTGTTCTGAGACAAAAGGCATGAGAGAGAAGAGATACAAGCTCCTCTCTGAAGTGTTGGAGGGAGGGATAAACAGATTATTTCATCTTGGAGAGTAGGGGGGCACAGAAACTTAATATAATTATATGAAGGGAGAAGAAGTTCTAGTAAGAGACTATTGTTAAAGGCTAGGAAGGTGTTTCAAAGTATGCTTTTGTCCTCCCTAGTGTGGTGCCTTTAAAATGGTAAAGATAGTGTAAGGCTGCTGATATCGTAAATTGTAACTTAATTTGCATCATAACTGTTTCAAAAAATATAATTGTATGTAATTTTGATTGAGAGATTGAAGAAGATGATAAAGAGATGAAACATTTGATTAAAGTTGATTTTAAAGCCAAGTTGGTACAGAATTTTTCTAATAGGAACTCTAAAAAAATTCCTGTCATTCAGTGTGTCATTTCAGTGTGAATGAAAAGTAAGACAGATGATGACCTTTGTTTTTATTTGCAAAACACGGTGTGTTTTAACCCAGCAAGGGTAGAAAAACACATTGTTTTTATATTCCTTTGGATTTTGAATAGTATAGCTCATTTCCATACTTGTGTGAGTAAGGTACTGTATACAGACATGAGATAGCATTATAGAAATGTGCAGCAAGGAATAGTAGAAAATGCAGCATCGCATGGAAGACCAAGAAAAAGGATTTTTAAGCTAAGTAATAATAGTGTGTTAAATTTTATTGTACCTTGTGAAAATGATTATGCTGTGTAAATGCATTTGCTCTCTTTCTGACCGTGTTATTTCAAAGTCACTTTTATGATCTTGTCCCAATGTTGTCATTGTGTTGTACATAACTTATACCTCCATTTACATTACTTTACCCACATCCTGATTTTCTGCTGATTGCTGTGGAAGATATCTATAGTACTGTGCTCTTAATTTATCAGTAAGTATGCGCTGAGCTCTGTGTTTGAGCTGGAAGGGATATGGAAGTAGTATTTAAGATAAGACTCTCCCCTCAAGGAGTTTATAGGAAAGGTAGATGTAATCCCAAAGAGTGTACAGTAGAAAATGCTGTGTAAGTAGGGCTAAATTGGTTTAGAAGTGCTGTAGGTGTTTATCAAAGGGACCACCAGTGATGCCTATAAAACCACCGTTGGTGTCTCTCTTTATTCCCTGGTTGGTAGTAAATGTCATTATCCATTCTTACTTACCTCTCAGCAATGAAATAAAGTCACACACCTGCTTGTTAGCTAATTTATTAATGCCAGTATGGCAATCAAAACGTACATTTGTTTGTAGTCGTTTTCAGTTACGGTGACATGTTTAAAAAAATGGTTGTGAAAATTTAGATTCATATGACTTTTAAAGGCTTCTAAGTCTTTTGGAATATTGAGGACATAACTAAAAACATTTTACTACTGGTAGAAATGTTTTAATTTAAACAAATATGGAATTTAAAAAGCCGTCTTTGTATTTTATTGTCATTTGCAGTTCATATAAAAATTTGTTTAGTCATACATGAACATATTTGGATTTTGTATCCTTGGGAATATTCATTATGTACCCTTGCCCACGTCGCTAATGTATATTCAAGCTAAATTTAAAAATTCCAGAGAGGAATGTTATAGCACGGATCTGTTTACTAATACTGGATATAGTAGAGTAAGGAAGAATTGCTTTTCTTTGAGAAGCTTCTGTGTGTTCTTTTTCAGGAGTATTTTCTTAAATGAAGGATTTGTGTGTGCATTGGTAATAGGCCTCGAGTGGCTAAATACAACAGAACAACCAATGATTAAGTTGAAAAGCAGTAATGCTTCCTAGCGCAGTAGAAAAGACATGTTGCAGAGAATAGAATTCATTTATGCAAAGTGTGTTTGATTTTGTAGAGTGTAAGTCCAGAAAAAGAATGAGCCTTTGAAATATTTTTTTTTCTTCTGTTAGATTATATTTGGATAATTCCAGCATGCATATAGATAATATATTACCATTACTGTTACGTGCTTTGAAATGAAGCAAAAAAGAATTTTTTTTCATGTTTTGGAAAAACTCTGATTATGCTAATTTTTATGGATCCAAAATGTCTAGACTAGCTTTCTGTGGTGAAATTTTGATCAGCATGAAGAAAATTGATTTGCCTCCTTCTTGGGATGTTTTAAAATGGACTTTTGTTAAATTTATTTTGAAATTTTTAATAACGAAATTCTTGGCGGTGATTCTTTTCATAGATCTGAAACTCACTGGGATGACAAGTACTTAGTGTAACTAAAGTGGCCATCAGTAGTTTGCCCAATGGGAGCCATTGTTAATAGTGGGAACAAGCAAGAGGGAAGCATGCATGGCTTTGCCACCATCCTTGGGTTTGCTCAAGTAGCATGTGCATCCCTCACGTGTCACAGGACCTGTCACACTGCATTGTAATTGCTGATTTGCTTTGTTTCTTTTATTCCGTATTGCCAGTACCCAGCACAGTAACTAGTAATAAGACGAAAGAGATCAGTGCTATGGCCTTCCCCTTTTGAATTTTTTCACTTGTCATCAATATATACTAGTGACACTGGGAAGGGTAGATGTTACATGTTACACACTGAGAGACAGAAGCCTTCAGAAAGTTAAGTGAGCTGCCCAAGGTCATAATGAATCTCTGACATCTTCCACTGTTGTTCTGCTCATGCGGTTCCTCCTTGGAGGTAGTTTTTTGGTTTGTTTTGTTTTTGTCTTAGAGATTTTCAAAGAACATGTGAAATGATATGATACTTTATTAGAGGAAGAACAGCTATGCCGTGCTCATCTCTACTTCTGAACCTTTGCTATTTTTCCCATTTGGCGTACCCTGCTCCTTTCCCCTTATTGCAAACTTACAAATTCTTTATGGCATGGCTCGTGTCTTTAAGATTTCTGAAATGATAGCAGCCGGCATTTCTGTCTGCTCTAGCTAAATATCTATCTATCTATAGTCTACACCGTTAGTCTCCAAAGTGGGTGTGCGGTACAATCTGTTGTGAGAAAAAACGTCTTTACCTTCGTCTACTTCCCTTCTGACCTACATGCCGCCATTAACTCTTCTTTTTTATTTTATAAACCTCAGGTTGTTTAGAATCAGCCACATCATTTTTAAGTTATTATATTTTTTACCATTCCTTCTTCCATCTCAGACTTTCCTTCGGGGGTCATTTTCCCTTTTCCTCATGAACATCTTTGAAGTTCTTTTGGTGAAGGATTGTCAGTCATAAACTTTCTTTTTTAAACCTGAAAATAATTTTGCTCTTATTCTTTTTTTTTCCCCCTGAGGAAGATTAGCCCCGAGCTAACATCTACCAATCCTCCTCTTTTTTCTGAGGAAGACTGGTCCTGAGCTAACATCGGTGCCCATCTTCCTGTACTTTATATGTGGGACGCCTACCACAGCATGGCTTGCCACCCGGTGCCATGTCTGCACCCAGGATCTGAACTGGTGAACCCCGGGCCGCCGAAGCAGAACATGCGCACTTAACTGCTGTGCCACTGGGCTTGCCCCCTGCTCTTATTCTTGAAAGATAGCTTTGCTCAGTCTCCATTTCTTAGTTGATGGTTATTTTCTTTCACTCCTCAGAAGGTAATATTCCATTGTCTACTGATTTCCATTGTTTTGGTTCGGAAGTCATCTGCCTGTAGGTAGGCAATCTTTTCTGTCTCTTTTTAAGATTCTCTCTTTTTCTTTGGTGTTGTATTTTCACTACAGTTGTGTTTAGGTATGGATTACTTTTTTTTTTTTCCTGCTTGCTTTCTATGTCTGTGCATTCATGTTTTTCATTAGTTCTGGACTTTTATCAACTATTCTCTTTTTGGATGTTGCTTTGCTTCTGGTCTCTTTAGAGTTTTGTTGTGGGACTCTGAGTAGATTGTTAGACCTTGACTCTCCCATATGCATTAACTTGTCATTAATTTTTCCCGTAAGTTCATTGCCTCTCTGTGTTATGAACTGTTTAATTTGCTTAGATCTAAACTCTGTGGATTTATATCTTTCATCAGTATTGGAAATGTGCCAACCATTATCTTTTTGAATAGTGCCTTTCCTCTGTTCTCTCTAGTGTTTCTATTGCTCTCATTAGATATGCTTAAATATCTCATTCTAGCCTACGTATGTTTAAACTCTTATTCCTTTCCCTATTTCACTGTTTCTCTGTACTGTAATCTGTAGTACAATTTACAGTACAGTTACTGTATGTAATATGGTTAGATGTATCTTTTAGTTAGCTAAATCTCTTTATCTGTATTTAAATCACTAACTCCTCTGTTGAATTTGTTTTTATTGTGATAAAAAAACATAACATGAGATCTACCCTCTTAACAAAATTTTAAGTGTGCAGTACAGTATTGTTAACTGTAGCACAATGTTGTACAGCAGATATCTAGAACTTTTTCATCTTGAGTGACTGAAATTGAAATTTTATACCATTGAATAGCAACTCCCATTTTCCTCTCTCCCCATTGCCTGGAAACCACAATTCTACTTTCCGCTTCTATAAGTTTGACTACTTTAGATACCACATTAAGTGGAATCATGCAGTATTAATTATTCTGTGACTGGCTAATTTCACTTAACATAATGTCCTCAAGCTTCATCCATGTTGTAGCATATGATAGAATTTCTTTCCTTTTTATGATGGAAAAATATTGTATTGAATGTATATAACACATTTTCTTCATTTGTCTATCTGTTGATGGACATTTGGTTTGTTTTCATATCTTGGCTATTGTGAATAATGCAGCACTGAATGTGGGAGTGCAAATATCTCTTTGAGATCCTGATTTCAATTCTTTTGAATAAATACCTAGAAGTGGGATTGCTGAATCATATGGTAGTTCTATTTTTAGTTTTTTGAGGAACCTCTATAGTGTTGTCTGTAGTGGCTGCACTATTTTACATTCCCACTTACAATGTGCAAGGGTTCCAGTTTCTCCACTTCCTTGCCAACATTTGTTATTATCTGTTTTGTTTTGTTTTTTGATAATGGGCGTCTTAACAATTGTGGCGTGATAACTCATTGTGGTTTTGATTTGCATTTCTCTGATAACTGGTGATGTTGAGCATCTTTTCATGTATCTGTTGGCCATTAGTACATCTTCTTTGGAGAAATGTCCAATCAAGTCCTTTGCCCTGTTTTTAATCAGGTTTTTTTTTTTGCTAATGAATTGTAGGAGTTCCTTATATACTTTGGATATTAACCTTTTTTCAGATAGATGGTTTGCAAATACTTTATTCCATAGGTTGCCTTTTCACTCTGTTGACTGTTTCCTTTGTCATGCAAAAGCTTTTTAGTTTGATGTAGCCTCACCTGTCTGTTTTTTCCTTGGTTTCCTGTGCTTCTGGTTTTATATCCATGAAATCATTGCCAAGACCACTGTAATGAAGGTTTTCCCTTTGTTTTTCTTCTAGGAGTTTTACAGTTTCTGGTGTTATATTTAAGTCTTTAATCCATTTCGAGTTGGTTTTTGTGTATGGTATAAGATAAAAGTCCAATTTCATTCTTTTGCAAGTGGATGTCCAGTTTTCTCAGCACCATTTGTTGAAGCGACTATCTTTCCCCTCTTGTATATTCTTGGCACTATTGACCATATGTGTCTAGGTGTATTTCTGGGCTCTTGATTCTGTTCCATTGTTCTATATGTCTGTCTTTTTGCCCCTACCATACTGTTTTGATTATTGTAGCTTTGTAATATGTTTTGAAGTCAGGAAGTGTGAGGCCTCCAGCTTTGTTCTTCTTTCTTAAGATTGTTTTGGCGATTCAGGGTCCTTGTGGTTCCATATGAATTTTAGAATTGTTTTTTCTGTTTCTCTAAAAAATACCATTGGGGTTTTGATAGAGATTATATTGAATCTGTAGATCTTTTTGGGTGGTATGTATTTTATCAATATTAACCAATCCATGAACACAGGATCTCTTTCCATTTATTTGTGTCTTTAATTTCTTCTAGGAACATTTTGTAGTTTTCAGTGTATAAGTCTTTTGCCTCCTTGGTTAAGTTTATTCCTTGAGGTATAGAGTTGGGTTATTTGAGATTTTTTTTCCCCAGTGTAGGCATTTATTGCTGTAAACTTCCCTCCTAGTACTGTTTTTGCTGCATCCCATAAGTTTTTGTATATTGTATTTTCATTTGTCTCAAGATATTTTCTAATTTCCCTTTTAATTTCTTCCTTGACCCTGTTGGTTTTGTTAAGGAGTGTGTTGTTTAATTTCCACATATTTGTGAATTTTCCAGTTTTCTTTCTGTTATTGATTTGTAGTTAGATGCCATCAGTTTGGATAAGATATTTGGTATGATTTCAGTATTCTTAATTTGTTAAGACTTGTTTTGTGACCTAACATGTGATCTGTCCTGGAAAAATGTTCCATGTGCGTTTGAGAAGAATGTGTATTCTGCTGCTGTTGAGTGAAATATTCTGTTTATGTCTGTTAAGTCCATTAAATTTATAGTGTTGTTCAAGTCCTCTCTTTCCTTCTTAATCTTCTGGCTGGATATTCTATCCATTATTGAAGGTGGGGTGATGCAATCTTGTACTGTTATTGTGTTGCTGTCTGTTTCTCCCTGCAGTCCTGTCAGTGTTCATCTATTTAAGTGCTCTGATGTTGGGTCTATAAATATTTATAATTGTTATATCTTCAAGGTGAATTGATCCTTTTATCATTATATAATGTCTTTCTTTGCTCTTTTGACGGTTTTTGACTTAAAGTCTATTTTGCCTGATATGAGTATGGCCACCCTCTCTCTTTTGATTATCATTTGTGTGGAATATCTTTTTCCATCCTTTCGCTTTCAGCCTGTGTGTTCTTAAACATAAGTGAGTCACTTGTAGACAGCATAGAGTTGGAATTTTCTTTAAAATCCATTTAGCCACTCTATGTCTTTTGATTGGAAAGAGTAATCCATTTATATTTAGAGTAGCTATTGGTGGGGAAGGTCTTACTATTCCCATTTCATTGCTTTCTGTTTTCTAGTTCTTTTGTCCAGCCTAACATCTTTTGCTGTCTTTGTATGTGTTTTGGTGATTTTTTTTGTAGTGACATACTTTGATTCCTTTCTCGTTTTCTTTTGTGTATCATCTATATGTATTTTCTTTGTGGTTACCATGGGGTTTACATAAAACAGCTTATAGTTATAACAATCTATTTTAAACTGATAACCACTTAACTTTAATCTCATGAAAAAATTCTGCACTTTGACTTCTCCCTCTCCCACACTTTATATTATTGGTGCCACAAATTGTATCTTTTATACTGTGTACCCATTAACCTTTTTATAGTTTTTTTAAACACTTTTGTCTTTTAACTTGTATACCAGAATTAAAATTACTTATGCACCATCATTACAGTATTATGGTACTCTGTATTTGTCTGTATATTTCCCTTTACCAGTGCACTTTATACTTCCATATGCTTTCCTGTTGCTGTTTAGCACTTTTTTGTTTCAGCTTTAATGCTCCCTTTAGCATTTCTTGTAAGGCAGAGCTGGTGGTGATGAACTCTCTCGGCTTTTGTTTATCTGTGAAAGTTTTTATCTCTCCTTCATTTTGAAGGACAGTTTTGCTGAACTGAGCATTCTTGGTTGGCAGGTTTCTTTTTTTTCTTTCGGCAGTTTGAATATATTAGCACATTCTTTCCTGGTCTGCAAGTTTTCTACTGAGAAATCTGCTGATAGGCTTATAGGGGTTCCTTTGCAGGTGACAAGTTGTGTTTCTCTTGTTGCTTTCAAAATTCTCTGTCTTTGACTTTTGACAATTTGATTATAATGTGTCTCAGTGTGGACATCTTTGGATTCACCCTGTTTTGAGTTCTAATCCTATTTAACTTTAATCCCCTTTCTTGGGTTTCTTGAATCTGGATGTCCATTTCCTTCCTTATATTTGGGGACTTTGCAGCCATTTTTTCTTTAAATAAGCTTTTTATCCCTTTGTCTGTCTCTTTTGGGACTCCCATAACACGTACATTGATCCGTTTGATGGTATCCTCTAAGTCCCTTAACTTAATTTACTCTTTTTCATTATTTTTTCTTTTTGCTCCTCTGGATAATTTCAAATGACCTATCTTCAGGTTCACTGATTCTTTCTTCTGATTAATCAAATCTGTGGTTGAACTCCTCTAATGAATTTTTCGGTTTAGTTATTGCATTCTTCAGCTCGAGAATTTGTTGGTTCTTTTTTATATTTCTTATCTCTTTGTTGAAATTTTCATTTTGTTCACGCATCATTTTCATGAGCTCATTGAACATCTTTATGTCAGTTATTTTGAGTTCTTTGTCAGGTAATGCATATACCTCTGTTTCTTTAGAGTTGGTTTCTGGAGATTTATTTTCTTCCTTGATTAGGCCATTTTGCCCTGTGTCTTTTGTAACTCTGTGTTGGTATCCACACATTTAACAAAATAGCCACCTCTCCCAGTCTTTCTGGCCTGGCTTCATACATGAAAAGATTTTCACCATTCAGTCCAACTGGTGATTCTCAAGGCTTCCTAACGTTTTCTGTAAATGTGTCGTCTCTGGACTTATGCATGTAGCTTCCTTATTAGAGTATTTGCTGGTTTCTTATTTTTACGAGCTTGTAATCTCTTGCTCCTTCTGGTGTCTGTCTACTGTACCGTGGTTCCCCTGAAGCAGTGGCACACTGAACAGTTCTTTTTGTTCTCAGCAGCCCCCAGGTGTCTAGCATATGCCGATTCCCATCAGCACTCTGAGTTGAGCTGGACAGAAACCAGTCCCTTGGGCAGTTCCCTGCAAAGTCAGAGTGTTAGATGCACACTGCTCTCGTTTCTTTCTCCATCTGTTGCATTTTTAATTTCATTAATTCTGTTTTTCATTTCTAAAAGTTCGAAGGTTTTCTCTCAAACCAGTCTGGCTTTTTTAGTAGTCTCTTGGTCTTTGTTTATTTTTGTGATTTCTTCTTCTTTTTCTTAAACATTTAATGTATGGTTATTTACATTCTGAATCGGGAAATTTCATTATCTGAAGTCTTGGAGATATAGCTTTATTGTTTGTGTCTCCTGATTCTCATCCACTGTGGCTTGTTTCTTTTTGCACTTGCTAGTCTTTGCTGATGAACTCATATTTGCCTGATTTTTATCTGTGCGAAATGGTGTGTCTGAATTGAGGATGACTTCCTCTAGAGAGAATTTGTGTTTGCCCCTCATGGGAGCCTCTACTGACCTGAGACACTTTAGTGTCCTATAGGGATCCTGACTCAAATGAGGGAGTTTGTAGGTTCAGCTTTCCCACCTTGTAGGGGTCCAGTGCTAAGTATTCGACCCCAGGGAAATGCTGGCTTTTGTGGTAGCTTTCAGATTTAAAAAATTTTTTTAATTTATTTTTCTTTTGAATGTTTCCCTTACTTTCTTCAAGCTGAGCAATACATTAAAAAAAGTGTTTTGTCTTGGAGGATCCTTCACAATATCTTGCCTATTATACTGCAGAAAGATTGGAATTAGCTTTTTGAAAGTAAGTGTTTAAAATTACCCTACTCATGTGATTATCCTGAATTGTGTGTGATTCCTGAAATTCTCGCATCTAACCTGTTTTTAAATCTTCTAGATCAAAAATCTTAGTAGATTTTGGAAATCATTTGTTACAATTATTAAAATAATAGTTTTCAAGAACAGCTAATTGTCAAAAGGGAAGGTATCTACTAACATGACTTTTATTAAAAATTTCCACGTAATTGGTGATTGGATTGAAATGTGAGAATCACAATTAAAGAAATGCAGCCAATGATGCACTACTTTTACTTGTTTGAGGTACTGTTTTTTAGCTATGACAGCCATTGAAATATCAGCATAAACTGAACTTACAATTAGTCCCTCAAATCTTTGTATCACAGATTTTTAAGCCAAGATTTAAAAAATTCAAGAAACATTTATATTTCGTAGTATTAATAATGTGATTTACTAATCACTGAAAAGTTTGTACTATTGAAATTTAATATGTTTCCAAAAACTTTCATCTTTTTAATATGTTATTAAATGTACCTGATGTGTTAGTAAAGTAATACATATGTAACTTATAAGTTACTGTCCCTATAGTGGTCTGTACTTAAACATTTTAAAGATGGAGGTACTTGATCTAAAGTTTGAAGGCCATTCTATACCATAGAGTTTAGCATTGTTCTATAATTCCTCTGTGTGTACACTTTTTCTGCCTAATTAAATTGGGAATACTTTGGGGTCAGGTGCTGCTTCCAGCATTACTTCTGTATATCCTGTACTACCTGTCATAGTATTTGCCATATATTTTGGCACTCAACAATTTAATAAATGAAGATCTAGTTTATTCATTTATTCTCAAATACAGTGAGTCTATTAACCAGCTGGGGAGATCATTTCAAACTCACATTTCCTAACCTATGCTCCCTCCCACTCCATGTTTTTACTCAGTTTTAGGGTGGTATCCAGGAATCTCAATTTTCCTAAACCCCCAGGTAATTCTGATGCTGCTATCCACTGACTAGGCTTTTGAAAACTCTGATTTATATGATGATAGTGATGATTACATTGTAATAAATCTTATCTTTCGATTAAAATGAGAAAAAGAACTATAGTTGATGGTTATATTATAGAAAGTGGGGTGGGAGCAATGATGAATCAGTCCTTTCAGTAGGTGATTAGTAGAGAATAGGAAATAACAGGGCATTGTCTGGCTTGGAGTTAATAAGATTCATGTGTGTAATATTTGCGGGTATAAGATGGTAGAAAGGGTAATGAGGAATTTCATTCCCTTCTTTCCCCCAGCATTACGTGGTTCCTGTATTGGTAGGGGTGGGCAGCAGCAAAATAAAGGAGTTCACCATGTAGTGCCTTTGGTTATAGGCTGAATCTTTCTTTTGAGAAAGTATTATTTAATGCTGTTTTGAGCACTGTGTCAGTTTAGTTCAGTTTGTAAACAAATCAGAAGGTTAGGACCAGTCCAAAGTTTTAATGAACTACCTGTAAAGGATATAGTAACAGGTTTATTTTAAATCTTTAAAGCATGACTACCTTTCTTTTTGGAATCAACAGTGCTGCTTTCACAATTTCAAAAGAAGGTTTGCTTTTATTTCCTTTTTTCTTTGTTTCACCTCACTTGGAGATGATTGGGATACAAAGGCAATGAAACCTATTCCCTGCTCTGGAGGGACTTAGAACCTGAAGAGAGATAGACATAGAGACAAGTGCAGTCGAAAGTTACAGTTCCTTGTCATCTCAGTGATCAGAACAAAGGAGAAAAAAGGAAGGGGGAGGTGGGAGGGAGCGCTTGAGAAAGGTTCATAGCCTTTGAACTGAGGCTTGAAAGATAAGTACTCCTTTACCAAGGAGCTCTGTGGAAAATTGAGTTGTGGGAAGAAGAGAATATTGGGCTGAAGGAACATTGTGCACAAAGGCCCTGAGTGTGGAGTTGAGAGGAGGGGGTGGCAGCGTTTAGTGAGAGGACCAGGCAGGAGAATAGGCAGGGCCTCACATGCCTTAGCAAGAACTGGTCCTGGAGGCAGTGGTAACCCTTGGATGGTTTAAGTAGAGGGTCAGCATGATTAGCTTTGTATTCTGCGTATGCCTGCGTATTTTAGAAATGCTCCAGTTTTTACATTTAGTGGGCTGCTTTCTCAGGGTCCATGAAAGAGCTTTTAATATGGTATTTGTAAAAACTTTATTTGGCATATTGGGAGAAGAGTTTGGTAAAATGCTAGTGACAGAGACTCCTTCCTTAACCCAACGTTAGTTAGGCTCCTCTGAGCCTTCTTCTCAACTAGGCTTTGACCTTGGTCTTCGTGTCTGTCTTGTCCTCGTGGGGCCTGCTAGCCCAGTCTTAGCAAAGAATTCTGCAAAGTCAGTTTAGTGAGAATTGCCCCACCCTTGATATCTGACCACTCTGGGTATCTAGTCAGGTTCCTCATCCCACATCTTTGATGTCTAAGTTCTTGACCTGCCTTCAGCAAGAATCCTGTTCTGCCAGTTTAGCAAGAATCCCCAGACCCTTGATTTCTCCTCTTAGTAATTTTCCATCCACTGACTCCCGCACTCTGTGTCTTGGCTGTAAATCCCCAGCTGTCTTTGCTGTATTCAGAATTGATCTCTCTTCCCTATTGTAATACCCCTGTTGCAATAATCTTGAATAAAATCTTACTTACCATTTTAACAGGTGTCAGAATAATTATTTCTTTCACACCAGTTAAGAAAAGATCACATTTTGTAATGAAATCTCATACACATTTCACTGTGGTACCGTGTATTGGCAGTGAGGTTAAAGTAAGGTTAAAGAAGCCCATAGTAACCATAAAAATATTAGTAGACCGGAAAGCAGATCCCCTCCAGACCTAGGGCAGAAGAATATGGTGATATAAAGGGGCTAGGACGAGAATTTGGGAAATGCTAGGATTGGTAATTCGTTATTCTTTAATGGCCTCCTGTCTTTTTGATTTTCATCAGTGGTGAATACAGTTGACCTAAGGGGGAAGATTATTTAGCCACTAATGAGTCACTAGCTGGTTTATCTTGGGTAAGTCATTTAACCTTTCTTCCTTCTGGCACTTACAATATATCTCATTTTGGTACTTACCTATACACTGTCTTTCATACTTTTCTGTATAGAAATTATTTATTGACTGAATAGCACTTAGTAAATTATGCCATTGATCCTTCTGGCCACTCTAGATTCTTTCTGTTTGCTGCTTAAATACTGAAAACTAGAGGGAAATAAATTATGTACCAGTGGCCACTTGTTTAAACCTGGAGAATTGACTTTCTAGTACATTCTTAACTGCTAGTGCCCAAAGGACGTGCTAAGGAGGCAAGCCTTAAATGGAGAAGGTTGGTACCTGCTTGGTTGATGGCTTCTGCCTTTCCCTCCTACCTTCCTCTCCAGGAGGGGAAAAAAACCGAGGGGAGGGAAAAGTATGTCAAGGAGGAAACTCCTCTTTCTATTCTGCCAGAATTGAATATTTATCATGCCTCTAATTCTACCTTGTATGTACTTTGGGATAGTGCTTTCAAACTGTAATGCAGTTTTCTTGAATCATTCCCACATGTGATGCTGCAAACTCCTTGAGACCAAGAATCCTACTTCTGATTCGTGTGTCAATCAAGCAATGGTTCCTGGCATAACTGGTTTTCAAAAGTTTGCAGAAATGCTTGCTGTGTTGTATTAAAAACAGTAAGAATATGTCAGCAGAATACATTCTCCCTCTTAAAGTACTTTAGCACAGTGCTGTGCACATAGTAGCTACTCAATGGATGTTAGTAAATATATACAATTAAGATTCACTCATTCTCTGGAAACTTTTGAAGTATTTTAAGAATCTGAGGTGCCTTTAAAGACACAGTATTTGCTTTTAAAATTCTGGCTATTTTTTAAAATGAACTTTCAGGGTCTTTTTGAGAGAGATTTTCCCCTACCCCTCGTATTCATGTTTGTAAGTTCAAGTCATGAGTTAAAAATTTATTCAGAAAGTGTATTGACGTTTAAGTTGATATGATTATTAGCTTATATTAGGGAATAATTACTGGATTTTGTTAGATTTACTAAATATATCTGAACCAAAGATCTTAGAATAAAGCTTTGACTACTAGAGTGTTAAATTAAATCAAATCTAATGATTTAAAGAACAAACATCCATTGTGATTTTTAGCATGAGTTTGCTGTAAGGTTTTTGCACTTGTGGGAGTGAAAGAACTAGAAAGTTTCTAAGAGAAGTTAACAGCGTATTTTTAGATATAATTTAGGCAGATGCTTTCTTTTATCCCCTGGGGACTCAGTTGTGTCAGCTCGTAATGTTTTCTGGCGAGCAGTAGTGAAAGCCCTCCCAGAGGAGATTTTTGGGGTGTTGGGGGGTATTTTAGGGAGGAGTGCGTCTAGAAATAAAATAAATACAGCCTCACCCACCCGCCCTCTGCATCCTGGAGAGGAGTTATTGCCCTTTGAACATCCCAGTTCAGGGTAGAGGCAGTATAGCTTCTTGGTTAAGGGCGCATGCTCTGAAGTTAGACTTTGTGGGTTCAAATCCCAACTCTGCCCCTTATTAGCTCTGTGATCTTGGGAAGCCACTTAATTTCTTTATGCCTCAGGTTCTTTATCTGTAAAATGGAATAACAATGGTGCCTACCTTATCGAGTTCTCAGGTTTAAATGATGGAACACATGCAATGCCCTTCGAACAGGGCCTGGCTCCTGGTACAAGCTATTTGTTAGCTGCTGCTGTTGTTGTTATTACATTTAGATAAAGGAAGTAAATATGCCAAAGTTTTAAGTTCTTACCTCAGGGTGACTGCATTATATGTGATTTTCATTTTAAAAAATGTGTGTATTTTAAGGCATGAATTTATGTTCCTTTTATACCCCCAAATTATAAAAATTGTATTAAATTTTAATATAGGAAATTGTATTAAATTTACTTTGCAAAGTATAACCTTCTAGTTTACTGGAATGCGTGTATTAAGTGTAAGAAAGCCGAGTGGGAAGCCAGATTATCTGCAGGTGGCCTGGTGAATGAGGAATCGGAGCAGGCGGCAAGGAGGATAGTGCTTTAGTGACGCTGATGTTCTCAGTGGGAGTGGACGTACCTGTGGTGTGTCATGCTTAATAGCACAAACTTTGTAGACAAGACATCCCTGGAGTTGGTTAATTCCCAGCTTAGCCATTTACAAGGTATATAACATTAGACATGTTTGCTTATCTGTAAAGTGAGTATAATACATACCTGCTTGGGTGGGTTGTTGGTTTTAAGTTATTAGGTGTATATAACATACTTTGCAAAAGTAGGTGTTCAGTAATGGTACCAAAGAAACCGAGAATCAAAACCAGGGTGATGAGAAAATTCACAGTTGCCCATCAGAATGTATTTTCTCGTAGCCCACGGTGATGAAAATATACAACTAAACTCATGTTCTTTGGTCTTGCCTTTTTCCCATGCTTACCATTTTCTTCATGTCAGTATATTCATCCTTCTGACTGAGTACAAATATACTTGATTGATTAATGCTTTAAACATGCTAATGGGATCTCTCTTGAGACTGCATTGATTTTACTGAACCCAAATATAAAGGCAGATCTTAAGTCAGGCATTTACAAGCTGAAGATAATTTGGTAATGTCATTGTGTATGCTGGAATATAATGTTCTTCTGTTGTCTTTTCTGAATCATAATGCTTATATTTTGCCCCTGAGAAATTATAGATAATGGCTTGATGGGCAAGGTTTTGGTGGAGTTATGGAAAGTTCTTGTAATTCTGTATTTGTCCTCCTTCTCTTTAAGGAACTGCATTTGTCTTCATCTTTCTAAAAATAATGTTTGATAGGTATTTTTTTTATTCAGAGGAATTAATTTCACCTTAGTCAAGTTTATGTAATAGTGACTTAAATTAGAAATACAATCCCACGTTCAACTACCTTTTAAAAGTAAGAACATTGCAATCTTACTATATTATTACATCTGAGTTTAGTCGGGGAAATAGAATCCTGCGAGCAATATAGATTAAGGCTTTTACTCTGCGATTGAAATGACACAATTGTGGGAGCTGGTTAAGCATTCTGTATATGGTTGTTGCTTTGGAGTCTGGTATTAAGAGGCTGAAATCCACCAGGCCATTAGTCAGGAAGGAAAGAGGAATGTGAAGTGAGGGAGAAGAAGACACTTTGGAATCTCTGAGCACGAACGGGATTTCGTCTCTCTCTCTCACTGCTTTCCACCCTCTAAGATGGGTGGCTGCAGGACAAGCTGATGCCCTTCATCATAGAGCTGCACGTGCACCTGGATCAGGATTCAGAGCAGCTGAAGCAGGTGATCCAGTGGGAGCTGAAGGAGCTGCGAAGCCTGGCTGCTGCTCCACGTGCACAAGATGTGTCAACAGATCATCTGGGTCAGGTGTGAGCTGCAGCTGTGTCTGGCCCTGCACTGACCTTCAGAGCATATAAATAGCCACTTTTTCAGTTCTGCCTTTCAAGTCTTGTGTAAATTTCTCTCATGGCCAATACTAATTTAGGACCATAGAGGGAAGGGAATTCTGGGAAATACAGTTCCAGCTTAGTTAACGTACTAGAAGCCATCACAGCCCATCCCATGTTGCCTTCGCCATCCCTTTTAAGCATGAGATGTGGCTACGCTTCTCTTATCCATACTTAACTTCCAAATAAAGATAATAACAACATTATCCTTTTGCCTAACACGATGCAGCTATCCTAGGTGTACCAAAAACATGCCAACTCTCTCCTCAAAAGATGATATAAAGTCCTTTTATTCATCTTTTGGGTGATGTTCATATCTCTTCTGAGTCACACACTCCTTTTTGTATCCTGTAACTTCAATATTAACATAAAAAGTTAGCTGATGTTAATACTTTAATGTTGGGTGATAGGGAAATGGGGAAGGGGAATAAAAAGTAAGAAAGAATTTGTTAATATATACACAGGTATATTCATACCGGAATAAGGAAGAAATACTCATAAGTATTACAGTCCTTGTTTCTGCAACTGGTCATTTGGTCATAGATGGTATTTGTAATTACCTCTTTCTACTACTAATTCCGTATTCCCTTTGCCTTTAGCAAACAGTTCTGCTGATTATAATTCATTGCCTGGTGAGGTAACCCAAACCTTCATTCCTACTGAGTCTGGGCCATCAGAAGTCTGGCCTGTATTGGGTTGTTGTAATTTTCCATTGACTTATCTCAGAACATGGGAGTAATAAGAGGTGCCCCCAGAGGATCTCCTGCATTTAGACATACTCCTTCTTAAGCCATTATGTAAGGGCAACCCAATTTCCCAGTGGTAGTCAGGATCAGTCACCCTAGCCAGTATAATAATCCCCTTCTTTGCCTATTGATTCACTGCCATGAAGCAGTCTCAACTTGCAATTTAATGGACCATTACTCTGACACCTGGTGGAAGCATTCCTCCCTTAGGTACTAAGACTTTTACAGTAGCAGAACCCAAAGTTGTGGAGACTAGAAAGAAGAAATTCACTGGTGGATCACTAAGGGTAATAGAGGACCCATTTCTATCTCTTTTTTTTAAATTATTATTTAAAAATTTTTTTGAGGAAGATTAGCCCTGATCTAACATTTGCCACCAATCCTCCTCTTTTTGCTGAGGAAGACTGGCCCTGAGCCAACATCCATGCCCATCTTCCTCTACTTTATATGTGGGACGCCTGCCACAGCATGGCTTGACAAGTGGTACATAGATCTGCACCTGGGATCCGAACCGGCGAACCCTGGGCTCCCAAAGCGGAATGTGTGAGCTAAACTGCTGTGCCACCAGGCTGGCCCCCATTTCTCTCTCTTGATTCCTGGACTACAAATCCTAGCTGTGGGAGAAATAGCACCATGTATTAGTCACTGATTCAGAGTGCTCTGCAAGGTGTTGTTACCCAGGTGGCATCATAGCAGAATCTTTAAAGGGCTGTTCCACTGTTTTATCAAGCTAGCTGCTTCAGGGTATTGGGAAATATAATAAGACCAGTGAATTCTTCAAGCATGAGCCCACTGCCATGCTTCATTTGCTGTAAAGTCAGTTCCTTGCTTAGAAGCCACGCTGTGTGGAATACCGTGATAGTGAGAAATGTATTCTGTAAGTCTACCCATGGTGGTTTTTGCATAAGCATTATGGACAGGGAAGGTAAATTCATATCTACAGCAAGTATTTATTCCAGTGAGATCAACCCATTCTATGATGAAAGTAGCCCAGTATAATCAACCTGCTACCAGGTAATTGGCTAGCCTCACCCCCTCCTCTGGGGAATTGTGCTGTCATTTGGGCAGCTCAGTATTGTTCTATGCAATTGACAGATGAGCCTTGGTGAATGTTAGTCTATATTGCTAGGAAGATGGATGGCTGGAGAAAGAGGCTGACTGATATCTACAGCATGAGTCATCTTTGTGAGCATTCACATGGGACACAACTATCTCCACATGCTGTGATCATTCAGCGAGACCTATTCACATACTTCTTCCTTGTCATTAATATTCAGACCATGTTCCTTCTAGGTCCTTGATCATTCAGCCAAATCATTAGCACCAGTCTGTGGATCTCTAGATCCATGCTTCACACTCTCTCTTTTTCAAAGCAAAATAAACAACCAGGTGCAGTGCTTAAAGTTCCACCCACTGGGGAATTTTCTCTTCACCATTCTTCCTTCAGCTACTCCAGAGTGGGGCTGTAGTGCTACAACTATCCACTTTTGGGTGATACCAGCATATTGTACAGAACCACCTGTAAACTTGAATTTTTTTATTCCTGTATCAACTGAGAACTCACCCTGAAGCCATAGGTGTGGATTTAGACAGGACAAGCACTGTAGCAGGAGTATGGGCCTGGGGCATCTTAGCCACTTGCACGTGCAACTTAACTTATGCCTTCAGGACCTGCTCAAGCCTTACTCCATTTAATGGTAGAACGTTGCTGCACATGCCCAACTTCTTGGCTTGATGGATCAGCCAATACCCAGGTCAACAAGAAGCTCATATTGAATGGTAACTTGGTGGCCTGTGGTCTACTATTTAGTCTCTGCTGGGGTCCAACAGCAAGCTAGAAGTTGTTTCCCCAAAAGAGAGTGGTTATCTGCAGAGGATGGCGTAGCATTGCTCCAAAATCTTGAAAGTCTGCACCATGATTCACATATAGGAGCCTGCCAAAGGCTCAATACTTGATCTCTCTCTGCCACAGATGCTGCAAGCGCCTGTGAGTTTTCTGGCTTCCGTGGCAGAGCAGCTTGATGACAGCCTTAGACCTGTTCCAGATCCCTGTTTTTCTGGCCCCCATTTAAAATTGGCAGGCATTCGGATTACCTGTAATGGTGATGAAGTCTATGTTACCTTCAAAGTCCACGTACCTGGTGTCCCTTTCTTAAGGGTAGGAGGGATCAGATGCAGCAATTTGTTCTTCACCCTGAAGAGAGATCTTGACACATCCCACACCCCTAGACTCCTAGGAATTTCACTGAGGAGGCAGGCCTCTGAATTTTTGTGGTATTTATTGCCTACCCTCTGGCACACAGGTATCTTATCAAGGGGTCTAGAGTAGTTGTGACTTCTCGCCAGATCCAGTCAGCATAATATCATCAACATAATGGACCAGTGTGATGTCCTGTGGAAGGAAAAGTGATGAAGGTCCCTGTGGACTAGATCAGTGGTTCTTAACTGGGGGCAGTTTGTCTCCCAGAGGACATTTGGCAACATCCAGAGATGTTTTTCTTTTTCACAAGTTGGGGGCGGGGTGCTACTGGTATGTAATGAGTAGAGGCCAGGGATGCTGTTAAACAAGCTATCATGCACAGAACAGTCCCCTACAACAAAGAAGTATTTGGCCCCAAATGTCTATGGTGCTGAGGTTGAAACCCTGGACTAGGTTATGACGTAAGGCTGGAGGTCTGAAATAGCCCCGAAGTAGCATAGTGAATGAAGCAGCAAACCGCTTCCGATGTTCTTTACTAACCAGTATAGAGAAAAAGGCATTTACCAGCGCAGGAGCTGCACACCAGGTGCCAGGGGGTATGTTGATTTGATCCGGCAAGGAAATCACATCTAGAATAGTAGCTGTAATTGGAATTACCAACTGAGTAGGTGTTGATAACTTACTGTCACTTTCTGGGATTTATCTGTCTTCTGCACAGGCCAAATGGTGAGTGGAGATGTGTGGGTTGCGTCTTTATGGTGACACTACCCTCTGTAATCCCTCCAGGAGGCAATATTGCTTTTGGTTTACTATTTTGGTAAGACCATGTAGTTCTCATAGCTTCTACCTGCCCTTTTCCAGTATAATAGCCCCTATATTAACTCGCAGGCCAGGAAACCAGTGTGAAGGTTCTGGCAGGTGCTGAGTGTGTGTATTCCAGAACTGGGGAAGTAACCACAGGCCAGATTTGGGGATCCACTGGTTCCACTGTGAAATGGGCCTAGTCCACAAGTTCACTGATCATCTGATTGGCTTAAGCTCCTGCTCTGACTAGTGGAACGCAGTGGAGTTTTGGGTCTTGAGGAGTTATCGTTAGTTTGGATTTTTTCCCCACATCTCCAATGTGTAGTCACCCTAGTAAACTGCCACAACTCCCTTTACGAGAAAGCTAGGAGGAAGATTTGCAGTATGCATTTTGGGGTATAAAGCATTGTCTTTGCTCAGGGACGTAGCCTTCCCTTCATTCAGGGGGCTCCAGGTCTTTGAACTAACTCAAGTCTGTGACTATATTTTGATTCAAGTCACAGTGTGAGGTGTAAAAGCACCTGACTGAGATCCAGGGCATAACGGTCTGTCTTCCAAATATTGCCCAATTTCTCATGGCCGGTGATAACTCACAACCATATAGGGAAGGGAATTTGGGGGAAACATTGCAGCTTAGCTAAGTTGACGGTACAAACCACCACAGTAAAGTTGAGTACAGAGAAGTTGTTGTTATTACTCGTATGACCGGTACGACCAATTAAATGGTATTGACCCTTTAACTTTCCAAGCTGATCTGTGTTGCTTATATAAAGTCATATCAATTGCTGCCTCAGTTTAACTACCCATTTGGAAGCGCTGAGATCAGGGCCACTGAGTGTGACTGTGTACAAGTCCAGGGGCATCATTCGCATGGATTGGAACGTGAAAGGTATGCCCTGGAGTTGTACAACACAGCAACCTGGCTAGGGTTAATAAGTGACTCTGTGTGTGACCAAAGAGGATGAGGGTATTCCTGGCTTCTGATGGTTTGAGCTCTTTTTGATCAATGTTAATTGGCGATGTGCATTTAGAAGGTATTGGCTTTTGAGAACTACTCTTGCAAGGCAGTGGTTTTGTACAATTTGTTCAGATAACACATAGGAGATGTTTTTCTCTATAAATTTTGGACAGTGTTCAAAACAGTAGCTTTGGCAAATGAAATGCCTCTGAACATAGTCTGTGTCTCCTAAAAAATGGCTAAAAATCTATATATTTTTATTCCTTGTATATTTAGAACAACTGGATGTATATATTTAGTGTTCAGCTTTCTAAACATCTAACGATCCCATAAAAACCAGGCATTTGAGTCACAGTTAAGTAAAAGGTTGACGGGTAGTTATTTTAAATTGAGATAACATTTACATACAGGGAAATGCACAGATTTTGGCACGACAGTTCAATGAGTTGATAAAAATATATACCACCCCCACTCAAGATAAAGAACACATCCATTATTATCCCAGGAAGTTCACTTCTGCCTTTTTCAAATCAGCACACTCCCCCAAATAGACAGCACTCTTCTTATTTCTGTCACTGTAGGTTAGAGTTGCCTGTTCTAGAACTTCATATAAGTGAATCAAGCAGTGCATTTTCCTTACTTCTTCCATTTATCTTGGGTGTGAGAATCATTTATGTTGTGTGTATCAAGTTACTCATTTTAGTTGCCAAATAGTATTCTTTTGTATGAATATAGTAAAATTTGTTCATCCACTCTCCTGTTGATAAACATTTGGGTGCTTTCCAGTTGGGGCTATTAGGAATAAAGCTGTTATAACATTTTTGTACAAGTCTTTTTGGACTTATATTTTCATTTCTTTTGGGGAAACACGTAGAAGTGGAATTGTTGGGTCTTAGCAAAGGCATATTTTTAACTTCTTAAGAAACTGGCAAAATATTTCCCAAGTAGTTGTACCATTTTACACTCCCACCTACAGTGTACAGGAGTTCTGACTGTTGCACCTTTTCACCAACATTTGGTGTTGTCAGTGTTTTTTATTTTAGGCATTCTAGTTGGTATATGTAGTGGTATCTCATTTGTAATTTTCAATTTACATTTTCATACTTTTTTAGTAGGCTTATTGGCCATTTGTGTGTATTCTTTTGTGACGTGTATGTACAAATCCTTTGCCTATTTTTAAAATTGGATTGGTTGTCTTTAAGTTCTTAATTTGTAGGAGTATTTAAAAATATATTCTGGATATAAATTTTGTTAGAGGGAAATTCAAGGAAGAGTTACAGTGGAGATAAAGTTTTGGGAGTCATATGGGGCAGATAGTGTTGAAAGTCACATGACTGAGTAAATTCACCTAGGGAAAATGTGTAGCTATAAAAAAGAGGCGAGTACAGTACTGTGGTGGACTGAGTTGACATGGTTCCTTCCTTCTTGCCGCAAACATGTAGATAGGCTTAAATATAATTAAAATACGTAACTTTGGCTTTAAAGGAGGCAGGAATGAAGAGAAATCAAAGCCAGAATGGTGAGCACAGCCAACAGCGTGACAATCCTCAGTGCTTTTGGATCTAGTGTAAGCATTGTCAAGTATGGAACCCTCAGGGGGACGGCAGATGTGGCATCAACACCACCTGTGCTAGGGGAGCAGAAATGAGCCTCCTGTATGAGGCTCGAAGCCTAGATGGCTGCATCTCCATGCAAATAAAACTAGGAAAAACTCTTCTTCTTGCTTGAAGGAGTTGACAAGGAAGCTTGCCATCTACCTAAGGCCTAAACTTAAAGTGAGGAAAAAGTTACTCTAACTCTGTGCCGTGTCTGGAATAGAAACCCTAAACTGAGAAATTAACATAAAAGTAGTTTCATGACTTTGGCAGACTCTGGTAGAAACAGATGAAAAAGTGCTTAGTAGAATTACAATCAAAATCTGGAGCTCATAGGACTATCACCAAAAAAAACCCCACTATGGATTACATGAGGAAACTAACTGTCTTTGGGGAGAGTTAATAAATGCAAAAAACAAGAGAAATACCACCCCAAGAAGTGGAAAGAATGGAACAATTTGAAATAAATGAAAATATAAATTTGTTTAAAGTAATTTTTTTTAAAGGCAAAAATAAAAATCATAATGAAAGAGTGAAAAGAAATAAGCTGGTTAGGAAGAGAGCTAAATAGAAATTCTAGAAATGAAATATGTAGTCACTGAAATTGAAAACTTAGTAGAATGGTTAAGGAGCAGATCATAGCTAGCCGAAGATAGACTTGATGGACTTGAATATAGATCTTAGGAAATGACTTAGAATGAATCATAGAGAAATAGACGTTGAGGATATTAAAGAGCAATTAAGAAATCTGGAGCATAGAATGAAAAAGTACGACATAGATTTAATAGACATTCCAGAAAGAGATAATAGAGGAAATCTTTGAGAGGCGCTATTTGAAAAGATGATGGCTGAGCCTTATCGAGAATTGAAGAGATATGTCTTCAGATTGAGGCACACCAAATACCTAGTAGAATAAATAAAAAGAAATCCATACCTAGTGGAATCGCAAACTCAAAATAGGAGGAAAATCTGAATAGCAGTCAAAGAGAAAACACGATTTCCAAAGTAACAACAGTTAGATGGACAGTAGAGTTCTCATCAGCAATAATAATATATTAAAAAATGGGATAATATCTTTACGTAATGTGAGAGAAAATAACCATCAACCTCAAATTCTCTTAACTAAATGATCCTTTCAGAATAAGGACAAAATAAATGTATTTCCAGAGAAATAAAGACTGAGATCTTTTCTACCTACATATCCTTTCTTCTTCTTTTTTTTTGTGTTCACTTACTTTAATAACACTACATTTACCATGTTATCACCATGGAATGTAAATCCAGGTTAGACAAGAGAATTTTACAACTGCAATAAAGCATTCTGTAGTATACCAAAACCTGTGTATAATACCTGACCAAACCAGCTTGCTCATAAATTAATCACTTCCATTGTAGGTAATTTGTTGAGTTTAACATTTATGATCCTTACAGAGAAAATAAATATACTGCACACATTTAAAAGGTGTTTTTCATTTACTTTTGCATTAGCAGTGAAAATACATATTTCTATTTCAAGATGAGATTTAAAAATTATTCTACTATAACAGCAGCAAAAATAAAATTCTACAATTACGAAAGAGCTAAACTGGGATCCGTAATTAAGTTACTCTTATGTTTACGAGTTTGATTCTGAAATAAATAGTACTTCTAAGTAGCTGTTATCAGCTTTTTAGGTTTGGTTTAAATACACACACAGTGTCCATTGTGGGGAGGCTTACGATGTTATATTCCATGCCCTGTTCTAAAAGGGTTCTTCTTCAAGGGCCAACTAGCCCTAAAAACCAAAGCACTCAATCAGTCCACATGGCAGGCAGAAAAGTTAACTGGGGTAAATAGGATTCCTACATAACATCAAAAGCATGTGATATTCTGCAGCAACTGGGAGTACTCCAGGATTGGTGTGTTGTCTTCTTCAGAACTAATTTCATCAGAAGGGTTGAAGAAGGTAGACATTTTACCACTATCAAGTGCATTTAAAAGTGACATGTTTCTTTTGTGCTAATTTGACTCCCCTGAATGACCTAAGTTAGTGAACTAGTTACTAGTAATCTGGTCACCAGGCAAATCAAGCCTGCAAGAAAGGAAGCCAATATTCAAATTACCATGGGGGAAGTCATATGACAACAAATAATTTTTAAAAATAATTTTAGATAGTAGTAAGTGATACGAAGAAAATAAAGGGGAATTAAAGGGTGGAGAGAAACTAGTGGGAGGCTGTTTTAGAATTGGTGGTCAGAGAAGGCCCCTCCGTGCACTCGGGTGACAGTTGAACATAGCTCTTTGAAGTAGTACTATCCTCACATCGTTTTCCACTTGTAGGAAGCTAGGAAGACCCAGGTTAACTTGCCCAAGGTCACACAGCTAATAAGTTGCAGTGCCAGGGTTCCAGCCAGGCAGCCTGACTCCAGACCCATTTCTCTTCATCACTATGCTAAACTCTTCGGAAATGAATAATCGAATCATATTTTCAATGGAAATGTTTTGTTTGAACCCAGTCATTTTTTGCTTTAAAAAACTGATAATCCTGTTTATACAGACTGAATGCTGTCCTCCTTCATTGTGCTGTCTTCCTTTTGTCGATTTCATCGTAAATCAGCACTTCTATTACAGGATCGCAGTAAAAAAGAGAAGGATTGCCAAGTTAAAATGGATTATATTCTCATTTATTAAAAACATTAGTTTGGTGAGGGGAAAAAGTAGAAACTATGGCATGAAATGGCTTTTAAATAGTCTGTGGATTTAATTTCTCTCTGTTCTCTAGGATTTTCATTTAATACAAATACTTCAGAGTTTTTGTTTTATGACTCTTTGGTCTGTAACTTCTTTCTGTGGCTTGGAGTGAAACTGTGTTTAACTAAAAGCTGTGTGTAATCTAGTGAATATTGGAGATTGCATCGAGGAAGCCCGGTCGTTGGGCTGTATATTTTTGGATGTTCACTCATTTATTCCACATGCGAGAGCCTGTTGTAGGGCAGGTATCCTGGACCAGGTGTTTTGCTTGATGTGAGACAAACAAATCAGCAGTTTTTCTGCCCTCCGGGGATGTGCAATTAATTATTTAATTATGGTGATAATTGCTGGAAAGGTGAAAGACCAGATGTATATGCAAATTGTTTCCTATATATATTATCCAAATAGGTTCCATATGGTACAAGGTAGGTAAAAGAAGATTTACTGAATGACAACTCAGGTGGCCTGAGAATACTGTTTAATGTCAGGAAACAACTCTAGCTGATGGAAAAATAGCACCCTGTGTGTACCTATCTTATTAATTACTATGTCATATCAAAACTGTTTGTATTAGATTTTCCCACTAACCTTTAGTATTTAGGGTCATTTCTTATAATCATGTTTATTCTTTCAACAATTGTAGGTTCTCAATTAACATTAGTTAAGTTAAACTAAACAATCCTGAAGTAATTCTATTTTTTTCCTCTTTAAGACGATTTATTCAAATATCAAAGGGAAAGTTCTCCAAAATGATTTCTTCTTTATTCTCATTCTCTTTTTTACAAGATTGTTTTTGCCTTTTTTCTCATTCCGCTTTTTTGAGAGAGGAAAATTCTGCTTATGTTATAATTTAGGTCAGAACAAAGCTACCTATTTTGTGCAAAAGGATACAAAATCCCAAGTGTGTACCATTCTGCTTTTATGTTTCAGTAAGGCATGGTTTGCAACAGCTCTGGCCTTAAGAATGGAATAGTAGGTGTGAAAAATGGGTAAAATTTAAGGGGGAAATTACTACATTTTAATCGTATCCCTTGGATATTTTTCCATTCCTTTCTCACTGAGCATTTAAGCGGTGGCATGGATGATCAGTTTTCTCAGCAGTGGCCATCACTTGGAGCCTGTGAATGTCCTCAATCAGCTAACAACCGACTTCAGATGATGCCACAATAGTGAGGTCCTTCTGGGGGCCACCAGTATCCCGATGGTAATATCCAGAGAATACTACCTTAACACTTGCTGTGGTAAAGTGCTCTGTAACCTTGACTTGTTGACGTCGTCCTCAGAGTTTTGAGGACTAGAGGGAAATGCTGACAGATGAGAGCGTGCCTGTACTTTGCTGTCCTGTGAGGGTTGGCTACTTGGTGAGCCCCTGGTCTTGGATCTACCACACAGAGGGGCATTTGGAGCAACAAACTATACAATTGGGAGCAGAAGGAGGCAAAGGCCTCCCCAGCCCAAAAGCTCTGGCTGAGGACTCTGCTGGAGGAACTGCCCATGTCGTGGTGGCCCGTGAGAGATAAAAATGGGATTTCTTCTTGTCTGTGGCCTTAGGAACTCCCACCAGATCTTTGACCTCTTCCTGCCACCATCTTGTTTTTAGTTATTGGCTGGCAGAGCCTGCCCTGCAGGTGAATGAGAGCTGATAAGGACACGTGTTCTTGTAAGCACTGAGTTCAGGAAGGGGTCCCGAAGGACGGCTATAGATATTTACAGACACTGGTAATGTTGGGATAGGAGGAAGGTTTTGGGAGGTAACTTAGCATTCTCCTGGAGGGCATAGGCTTTAGAGTGAGCCATACCTGGCTTTGACTCCTGGAACTGCTGTTTACTAGCTGTGTAGCCACTGGCAATTTGTCTTACTTGCCAAGCTTCTGGTTTCTCATCTGTAAAGTAGGTAATGTTATCAACTTCTCAAGCTTACAGTGAGGATTAAATAAAATCATGTTTAAAAAAGCACTAATCACAGAGGACTCTGTAAGTGTTGAGTAAATAATGGCTGCTATTATTATTGGACTAGTAGTGTCATTATTCCTATTTTCAGCAATTACAAGTAGTTTCCAGTGTGTTCTGGTGATAGTAAGAGTCAGGACAAAGTGAGGGAGGAGCAGCCAGATGAGAGAAGCACCATTTAAGACATAAATCTATGCTATTTAGTCTTGGTTGATCTATTAATGGATGATATTGAGTCACACGGTTTCACCATAGCTCTGACCACTAGAATTTTCTAGTTTGGATCTCCATCTGTAGGCCAAAATTTATTTGCACTTGAAACTATTATCCATCAAGCAGTTTACTGAGAGCAAACCACTGCTAGAGATTTTTTTTTTGAGAAAGGACGTAATGGGAGTAGATGTAAGTCCACTGTGCTTGCCATGCTCAGTAAACGGGTTTGACTAAGCATGGTGTTTCCTAAGATTCACAGCATTCATCAAGTAAAGAAATCATGAAATTAAAAAATGTTTTTGTTGAGAGATAATTGACATATGTTATATTAGTTTCAGGTGTACAATATAATGATTCAATATTTTTATATATTGCTAAACGATCACCACAATGTCTAGTTAACATCCATTGCCGTACATAGTTAGAAAATTTTTTTCTTGTGATGAAAACTTTTAAGATCTGTTCTCTTAGCAACTTTCAAATCTGCAAATACAGTATTATTAACTGTATTTACCATGCCATACATTACAGCCCCATGACTTCCTTATTTTAGAACTGAAAATTTGTCCCTTTTGACCCCCTTCACGCATATCTCCCCACTCCCCATCCCCCACCAACTTGTTCTCTGTATCTCCGAGCTTGTTTTTTTTTATTCCTCAAGTAAGTGACATCATGAGGTATTTGTCTTTCTCTGTCTGACTTATTTCACTTAGCATAATGCCCTCACGGTCCCTCCATGTTGTCACAAATGGCAAGATTTCATTCTTTTTTATGGCTGAATAATATCATATTCCATTGTATCTATATGCCACATTTTTTTTGTCCATACGTCTGTTGATGGACACTCAGGTTGTTTCCAGGCCTTGGCTATTGTAAATAATGCTGCAGTGAATGCGGAAGTGAGTGTATCTTTTCAAATTACTGTTTTGATTTTCTACGGATAAATACTCAGAAGTGGAATTGCTAGATCACATGGTGGTTCTGTTTTTAATCTTTTGAGGAACTTCCATACTGTTTTCCTTAGTGGCTGTACCAATTTACATTCCCACCAAGAGTGCAGAAGGGTTCCCTTTTCGCCACATCCTCACCAACACTTATTTCTTGTGTTTTGAAACTAGCTTTTCTAACAGGTGTGAGGTGATACTTCATTGTTTTTTTGATTTGCATTTCCCTGATGATTAGTGATGCTGAGCACCTTTTCATGTACCTCTTGGCCATCTGTGTGTCTTCTTTGGAAAAACGTCTATTCAGATCTTTTGCCCATTTTTTAATTGGATTGTTTGTTTTTTTGCTGTTGAGTTGTATGAGTTCTTTCTATATTTTGGATATTAATCCCTTATCAGATATATGATTTGCAAATATTTTCTCCCATTCTGAGGTTGCCTTTTCATTTTGTTGATGGTTTCCTTTGCTGTGCAAAAGCTTTTTAGTTTGATGTAGTCCCACTTGTTTATTTCTGCTTTTGTGATCTTTGCTTATGGTGTCAAGTCATGAAATTGAACATTAAAACTTCAACACTTAGGAGGTATTCAGTTAACATTTGGTGAATAAATTCAGGCTTTATCTAATTTGCCTATCACTGATAGAAACTAACTACTCAGTAGTCTTTTTACTTTATTTAAATGTTTTTGATGACAGGTGATACATTCAAATAGGCAAAGAATTAAAAAATTGAAAAGGATGCATCAGTGAAAAATTTTCTTCTTAATCTAGTCCCTAGTTTCTTGAGTTTGCTTCCAGAGACATTTGATGCATGTACAAACAGACATAGATATAGATCCCCCTCTTTACATAAGTGGCAACATTATAATGCTCACTTTTTTCCCCTTGATTTTTTTCTTTTAAGAGTATATCTTGGGGGCCGGCCCCGTGGCCAAGTGGTTAAGTTTGCACACTCTGCTTCGGTGGCCTAGGGTTTCGCTGGTTCGGATCCTGAGCGTGGACATGGCACTGCTCATCAGGCCACGCTGAGGCAGCGTCCCACATGCCACAACTAGAAGGACCCACAACTAAAGTATACAGCCATGTACTGGGAGGATTTGGGGAGAAAAAACAGAAAAAAAAAGTATATCTTGGAGTTTATTCCATATCACTACATAACGATCTTTTTAGAAAGACATTGTTTAGTACTCTAGTGTGTGGATATATTTAACCAAGTTTCCTACTGATGGCTATTTATTTCTGATCTTTTGTTATTACAAATGTTTTATTGCAGCGAGTAAGCCTGTCTTATACATGTCATTTCACATTCCTCACAAATGGGAGTTTATTTTTAGGCTAAATTCTTAGAAGTAGAGTTGCTGGCTCATAAAATACTTAAGAAGCCTCCTAGAGGGCATAGTAAGTATTTTTTGTTTTACCTGAGAGGGAAGGAAAAACATAGTTAGCATAGGCTCCTGTTATGTGGTAAGACTTTCAACATTAAAGGCTTCTTCAGGCCTCTTCAGATACCTGAATAGATGTCTGAAAGCTAGAATCACCACTCTGGTGTTCCTTTCGTTTTAAAACAGCTCTTATCAGGACTGTATTTCTGATAGCAGAGCTATTGAAAGGCATTTGTTCCATTTTGGGATATAGCAAGGGCAATAATTACACTAGGTTCCAGTATTGATCATGTGCCAGACCCTGTGCCAGATGCTTTGTTTCATGTAATTCTCATTAAAAACCCTTTGAGGTATAGATAATATTGCCATTTTGTAGATGAGTCAACTGAGGCTCAGAGGGGTAGCTTCCCCAGGATCACATAGCTAATAAGTGGCGTAGGCACTACTTGATCCTAGGTCTGTCCAGCTTCAAAGCTTATTTTCTTGATTGCCACATGATTCCTGTTTTCTATCCATTTATGTTTGCCTGGTATTTTTTGGTGCATTCTGTTACTTTTAACCTTTTTGACTCCTTTTGTTTTAGATGTGTCTCTTAAAGGCAGCATATAGGTGAATTTAGGTATACCCCTCTACCAGCGTAAAAGCCTTTTTCTTTTGAACAGATTATTTTGAATAACCCACTTATGCTCCACAATATGATAGATATATTTAGTTGTGTTAAGTTATTTTACTTGAACCTTTTTAGTGCTTCTTGATTTTGCACTTTCTCGGGCACTTTGAATATAACAGTAAATGAAATAGAGAAATCTCTGTTCTTATCCGGTCGGGGAGGGGAGAGAAAGCTAATAAATAAATAAGTAGAGCAAGGGGGAATGTGGTATCACATAGGTCAGAATAAGCCTCCCCGAGAGGATAAGGTTTGGAGAAAGACTTGAGTTGCTGAGGGAGCTGGCCAAGCAGGTATCAGAGAAGATGGCTGCAGGCGGAGGGAGTAGCTAGACCAAAGGTCCTGTTGTACAAGTGTGCCGGACATGCTTGAAGAACACCTGTGAGACCAGTCTGGCTGGATCAAGGTGAGAGAGAAGGGGAGTGGTAGCAAATGAGGTCAGAGAGTTAATAGGGGGCCAGATTTTGTTGGTCCTGCTCAACAGGCCATCATAAGGACTTTGATTTTTACTGAGTAAAGCGGGGCAAGGTTAGAAACAGGGTGACATGTTCCCAGGCTGTTAGGAGGCTAAAGCAGTAATAAAGGTAGCCCAGACTTGGGTGGTAGCAGTAGGGATGGTGAGAGGAGCTGGATTCTGGATATATTTTTAAGGTAGAGCCAGCAGGACTTCTTGAGAGACTGAATGTGGGATGAGAGAAAGAGAGAGAGGGAGATTTGGAAGGGTCTGAGTTAAGGATGACCCCAGAGGTTTTGGTCTGAGCGCCTGGAAGGATGGATTTGTCATCAGCTGAGATGGAGAAGGCTGTGGTGGAGCAGGTTTTGCGGGACTTGGGGATGGAGATGAAGTTGGGGTATGTTGAGGCTGAGAGACCAATGGACATCTAACTGGACATATCAAGGTGGCAGTCTGGAGTTTGGGAGAGAGAGAAATTTTGGAGTTGTCTGCATATACATGTGATTTCAAGCTGTGAGACTGGATTGGATCACCAACAGAGTTAGTATAGTGTGGACAGGGAAGACGAGAACACGAAGATCTGAAGTCCTGGGGCCCTTCAGTATTAGGAAGAGGGGAGAAGAGAAGCAAACAATAAGGTCTGAGAAGGTGCAGTCAGGCGGGGGAAAATGTGAGAGCTGAGTAAAGACAGTGTTTGAAGGAGATCAGCTATGACAAAAGATGCTCATAAGTCAAGTTAGATATTTTTCCTCTATTCTGGTCTCTGGTTTTCATCTCTTTCCCCCCTCTTAATTTAATTTCTCTTGTTTGAGAGGTAATCTAGAATAGTAGTTAGGAATGTGACTCCTGAAGCCTCACTCCCTGGCTTTCAATCCCAGCTCTACTATTTTTTTCTTCCTAAAATCCCCCCAGTACATAGCTGTATATTTTTTTTGTTGTGGGTCCTTCTAGTTGTGGCATGTGGAACACCGCCTCAGCATGGCCTGATGAACAGTGCCATGTCCGCATCCAGGATCTGAACCGGTGAAACCCTGGGCTGCTGAAGCGCAGTGTGCCAGCTCAACCACTGGGCCACGGGGCCGGCCCCCCAGCTCTACTATTTAATAGATAGCTGAGTAACATTGGGAGCTCCGTCAGGCTGGCTCCTGTGTCTGTCTGACACAACTCCGTTAATAATTGCCAACTTTCTTGCTTCGGGCACAAGATATCCCAAGTTTATTTTGTAAATCTCCTGCTCTCCAGACCTGGAATCAACCATTTTCCTAAAGAAGGTGCTATTGTAACTGGGTGGTCTAGGCCTTTTTTGTAGACAGAGTCAGGAAATAGACATTTTGTTAAAGTGAAAAAGCATGAGTTCATACTGATATTTCTATTTCAAATTTAATATTGCATGATTTGTATTTTGATTTTATACTGAAACTTTCAACAGCATTAGTATATAATTATTCTCTTTCTTTTTGTATATTTGTGTGTGTGTATATATATATATTATATAGTTTCAAAATAATATCACTGTTAATCAGACTACTGAATGATATTTAGCAGTTCTTTGTCTAAAAGTATATTCCACCAAGGATGTACAGTCAAAATACAGTTCTAAAGTCACTTAAAATAATTTTTTTCTTTCTGGTTTTATTACCAGTTTGACATATAGTTAAATTAATTTGCTTCATTTTATTTTAAATATTTCAAGATTACTTTTTTCTTTTAGTTTTGCTTTGGTTTTTAAGCGTTTAAAATATTTACATGGGGGCCGGCCTGGTAGTGCAGTGGTTAAGTGCGCACGTTCCGCTTTGACGGCCTGGGATTCGCTGGTTCGAATCCTGGGTGTGGACATGGCACCACTCAACAAGCTATGCTGTGGCAGGCATCCCACATATAAAGTAGAGGAAGATGGGCACGGATGTTAGCTCAGGGCCAGGCTTCCTCAGCAAAAAGAGGAGGATTGGCAGATGTTAGCTCAGGGCTGATCTTCTTCTTCTTCAAAAAATAATAATAAAGGGGGCTGGCCCCGTGGTGGAGCGGTTAAGTTCGCGCGCTCCGTTGCAGGCGGCCCAGTGTTTCGTTGGTTCGAATCCTGAGCGAGGACATGGCGCTGCTCATCAAACCACGCTGAGGCAGCGTCCCACATGCCACAACTAGAAGGACCCACAATGAAGAATACACAACTATGTACCGGGGGGCTTTGGGGAGAAAAAGGGAAAAAAATAAAATCTTAAAAAAAAAAAATAATAATAATAAAATAAAATATTTACATGATTTCTAAATTGAAGTTATATAACAAAGTGTATTCAGAGAAGTCTTACTTCCCTTGTAGTCTCCCTCGTAGTCTCCCTCGTAGTCTCCCTCATAGTCATTCCTGTTCCCTCCCTCCCCTACAGCTAACCATTTTCGTTAGTCTTCAGTTTATCCTAGTGCTCTTTTGCAAATATAAGCAAGTGTGTGTATGTGTTGCAGAGAAGGTTTGTCGAAGTGTTTTTTTCTTTCCTGTTTCCTGGAGTAATTCTTCTTCATGATTTCTTCCTCTAGTCCTCCCCCCCTCCACCATCTGGTGTCTAGGCACAGGTCCAGTGTTGCAGTCTTTTACATACAGTTCATCCTCTGAATGGGGGATTTTTGCTCTTTGCTTAAGAGTAATCTAAGTGGATTCTTCTTGATTTACCTCCCCCTTTAGTGGAAATAGAACTTGGGCTGACAGTCAGGCATAAGTATTCGTAGTCTGATAGTCTCTTTTCAGTCTTTCAGCAGCTTGAGGGAAGTGGTGAGAGGAAGGGGACTGAGATTGTGGTGGAGGGTGAGGCAGAAGGGGTCAGGGAGCCTCGGGTGAGGGTATTTCCTTACAATAGTTTCACTGAACATTAAGGGTTTTGGAGTCACATCTAGTCCATGGGGCAATGCTCCTTGGATTTTGGTCTTCCTTCCCAGAGTGAACAGATTTACTATCCTTTTGACTAGTTAGGAAGTTGAGTTGGAGAAGGTTAAGACGATCTTATCACATGGTTCTTTTTTCAGGCACCAAGTGGCCTGCCTGTGCATCTGGTCATCTTCTCTCCTTGTTAGGGATTATTAGTGAGGTCCCACTGAAACTGTTCACTTACTGTTTTTTATTTAATTTGAAGTTTGAGGAATGGGGTTGTGGCTGTATTATTATTATAACTTGTTTCTTTCCAACTTTATTTAAATTTTGGTGAGTTTTACAGAAGGAGTTTTGCAAATGTGCTGTCATTCTACTATTTGCCCCCAAAGCTCTAGTCCAAATTTTAATTTTTAAAAATGTCTCCAACTATGTTTATAGCAATTAACATTTGAGTTTGAATCCCAGTAATGCAGCTAACTATTGGATTGAATTTGGGTAGTTATTCAACCAGTCTAACAGAATGTATGGCACATATGGGCATTCAGTAAATGCTGGTTCCCTCTCCCTTTGCCCGTTCTCTTAGACAAATTCTTAAGAATTGCTCGTTTCATCATACTGAATAGTTAATATATGTGCAGATAGAACAACATTCCAAATATTATAAAAAGTACATTAGAAAAAGAAAGTGTTCCCTCTACTGCTGTTTCCCTGTCCGCTAGGTCCCCTCCTTAGAGAGAACGACTTAGACTTGTGTCTCTTGTGTCATCTTGTGGAGATATTCTATGCTTATTGAAGCATGTGGATGCATGGATGTGTGCACGTGCACATGCGCACACAAATACTCTCACACACTCACAAAGAGCAGACCACACAGGCATAACTGGTTCCCTATGGATGGACATTTGTGCTTGTTTTATTTGTGCTATTACAGAAAGTGCTGCAATAAATATCTTTGTATGCATTCATCTTTCTTAGCTCATCTGTGACTGACTGTACAATAAAGTACTAGAAGTAAAATGTCCAGTCTAACGATTGTAGGAATTTGATAGATATTGCCAAACTCCTTTACATAGAATTTGTATTGGTTTTTGCTCTGATCTCTGATATATGAATGTGCCTATTTCTGCTGTAGCTTTACCAACCAGTACTGTCAAACTCTAGTCTTTGCTAATCTGATAAGTGAAAAAATAATATTTCATTGCAGCTTTAATTTGTACTTAACTTATTTGGTTGAGTGTCCTTTCATATATTTAAAAGTCATATATATGTCCTTTTCTGTGAACTATCTGTAGCTATCCTTTGCTTATTCTCATTTTCTCATTGAGTTTTTTTTTTATTGGTCTGTCAAAGGTTTTAATATTAAAAAATTAACCATCTGGGGGCTGACCTGGTGGCATGGTAGTTAAGTTCATGCACTCCGCCTCAGTGGCGTGGGGTTTGCCGCTTCGGATCTCACGCACAGACGTACACACCGCTCATCAATCCATGCTGTGGCAGTGTCCCAGTACAAAATAGAGGGAGATTGCCACAGGTGTTAGCTCAGGGCCAGTCTTCCTCACCAAAAAACCCAAAAAGCAAAAAATACAAAAAAGTAACCATATGCCTGCCACATTACAAATTTTTTTCTCAGTTTGTTAATTATCTCATTACTTTGATTTAAGGAGAGTTTTTTAAAAATCCAGTGTTTTGCTAAATTTGACATCATAAAATTAAAAAAATTTTTTTATGGCTTCTGTTGTATGTCGTAATTAGGAACACATTTCCCATGCTAAGACTATAAAAACAGTTGCTAGCCTGTCATTTTTTGTAGTGCTTTACTTTTATGGCCTTCTTGTCTTTGTATTTTTTTTTTTACATTAATATCCTTCATCCATTGGGAATTTATTTTGGTGTTAGGAGTGATATATCACTCCTAGAGATCCAACTTAATTTTTTTCCAGTTGTTACAGTACCACTTGTGGAGTAATCTATTATTTCCCCATTGATATGAAATACTAACATTTACATTGACCTATCACTAATTCTCCTTTGTTTTTGGGTCTAAGGAAAATTAGCTGCAAAGATTCAGAAAGTATATCACTTACACATCTATCTGAAAAAATTTCACAAGCCAGAAAAAGTGAACCTAAGAAAGGGAAATGCAGGCATGTAAGAAACTACCATGAATAATGTAACCAGTGAAAATTATAGATAATTAAAAGTGATCTAATAGTGTGGCTATGAAGTTTAATGCAGTTCTTTAAAACATTTAAAAAATGGAATAGGCACGTGTGTAAAAAGTCTGAAAAAATGCAGAAAAATTCTTGGAAATTTTAACAAAACATTCTGTACTGGTAGCTTCTGGTAATTGTCCTTCCTATATCCATATCCGCTCACCCACGTCTCTGACTCCAAGTACCTGGCCACCTAGCAGCGGCTTTCTTAGCCAGTCTTGCTATAATTGTTCTCTGACCTCATTCGGCCCTCCAGAATATTGGCCTCTACTTCTCCCTGTCCGTCAACTCTTTCTTGTTGTTTCCTTCACTATCCAGCTTAGATTTTATGATCCATCATTTCTCTGAACTCATATATCTGTTCCCTTGGTAACCTGTCCGTGGGCATATGAGTATTGCTGAAGAAAATGACACAACCGGACAGATTAGAGCCACAATAAATTCCCGGTCGCTAGCCTTAACTAGATTGTCAGTACTGCCTAGCAGCCCTACTAGGCTTCTTTGGTTAACTTGTTTTTCCTCTTTCTGTGGAGATTATTTCATATCTTTTCTACTCTCTGCACACCTCTGTGGCCCTCTTCGCTCTTAGCAGGTGGCCTCACCCCCAACCACCCAGAGAAAGTAAGAGCCACCTATTGGAACTCCCTCAGCTTCTCCTGTCAAATGTATGCACCTTTCGCCATGTAGACCTGATTTCTCCTCCTTCCTGCTTGTTACAGGAGAAGAGATGTCTTTCTTCCTGCATCAGGGTGATCTCTCCATCTGTGCTCTGAATCTTCTCACTTTCCACCTTCCCCGGAACTTTATTTTTTCCCTCTCTTGTCTCTTCAGCCTCTCTCTCCACTGGATCTTTCCCTTGGGATTTAAACATGCTCAAGTCTCTCCCGTCTTAAAACAAGCAGGTGAACAAAAATCGCCCTCCACTGCATCCCTTTTTCTTCCCAGCTGTCACACTGTTGCCTCTTCTTCAGAGTCACACTTCTCACTGGCCTTATCTCTGCCCTAGCTGCCTCATTTTCTCATTTTCTGCTTTTCCCCAGCCCACTGCACCTTGACTTTTAGCCTTAAAATTTTTAGAGTAACCACCAGTAGAATAGATGCAGGAGATAGAGCTTCCAAATCACTGGAGGAGAAGAAAAGGAAAATCCAATGAATATAGGGAAAATATAGAAAAGAGAAAACGTTTAAAGTAAAAAACAAAACAAAATGCAGAAATAAGTCCAAATATGTCAGTAATTACAACAAATGTGATAGGTTAAACTCTTTATGGTGTGATCTGTTTATCTAACATTCTAGAAAAGACAAAAGTATAGTATCAGAAAGCAGATCAATGAGAGGAAGGCATTGACAGCAAAGGGGCACAGGGGACTTCTTGGCATAAGAAAATGTGTTATGTATTAATTGTTGTTGTGTTTATGACTTTATATGTTTGTCGCAACTGTTCAAGTTGTACACTTAAATTTGGTGAATTTCATTGTGTGTTATTTACACCACAGTGAAGCTGACAAAAAGGAAGTTTAATAGAAGCATCATTATATACTACTTGACTTCCAATGAGTTAGCATTTACAAGATAGAATCATGTAAACACAATACTTTTTTTTTTTTAAGATTTTTATCTTTTTTCCTTTTTCTCCCCAAAGCCCCCCAGTACATAGTTGTATATTCTTCATTGTGGGTCCTTCTAGTTGTGGCATGTGGGACGCTGCCTCAGCGTGGCTTGACGAGCAGTGCCATGTCCTCGCCCAGGATTCGAATCAACGAAACACTGGGCCGCCTGCAGCGGAGCGCGCAAACTTAACCACTCGGCCACGGGGCCAGCCCCTAAACACAATACTTTTTAACTGAAAATTTGATTATATTACATTAGGAGGATGAGAGGAAGAAAGGGGGGCTAAAAGATCTTAATCCTAACTGACTGTAGTAGGAAATTGGGAGAATGTCTAAGAATGATGAACCAAGAATTAGCAAGGAAAGCATTTTGTTTAGAATCATCTCAGCACATATTAGAAGAAAAAGCTAAAGGAAAAGACTGAGGAGCAGGCTTGAAGTCCTGAAGGGTGGTACAGGGGACTGATATTTTTTCTTAGTAGCGTGTTAGAGTTGTTTGACATTTTTGACCACGTGCTTATACCATTTTAATAAAAATTAAAAATTGGGGGCAGTGCATTGCTAGAAATAACTATAGAAAGACCAGAAATGGGCCTTGAATCCAGCTTAGTTGAGGGTGGAGTAGACGCTCTGATGTGACCTATGGCCTTTCCTGGGAGGTGCTGTCTGAGCTGGGTATGAAAGGATGAGATAGGAGCTCACCAAGTGATTCTTCCAGAATGTGGTTCATTGTTAAGGATGTTTCTTCCCTCTTGTAACTTTGTTGAACTCAAGTAGTACTCCCAAAAGATATTTTATTGATTTACTTGCATTTTCTAGGTTTATGTTCATGCCGGTGATGGAACGATGTTACAAATAAATCTTTCCCCTGTGTGTTTTTCTTCTTAAAAAGCCTTGCTGAAGTCCGACACTATGTCCGCAAGTCTTCACATGGTCAGTTCATCGCTCCCTTGCCATGGTCAGGCTATTTTACACTTTTAAATTATTTTTGTTCTTAGCTATATTTTGATTAATTTATATCCATGATGGATTGTTAATCAAAAACAGGAAGCATGGATGTTGAAACACAATCTCTTTTTAGATGATTGTAGAAAAATCGATATTTTTGCAAATTTGCTTAAAATGATTCATTCATTTACTTAAAAAATATAGACTGAATGGCAACTGTGTATCAGGTATTATGCTAAACGTTGGGTCTAAAATGAACAAAACAGACAAGATTTCTACTCTCATGGATCTTACAGTTTAGTTGGTGAGATACTAAATAAATACAGAAATAAAAACATAACTATAAACTTATGATCACTATGAAGAAAATGACCAAGGTACAATAAGAACATAAATTGGAAGTCAGGTAAGACATCTGTGAAAAAAATTAGTATTTAGGATGAGATGTGAATGATGAAAATTTAGATCATTCCAGAAAAAGAAATGAAATAGATGTTGGTGCCATTGGGAAACAAAACAATACCATTGTGGCTACAGCGTGGGAGCCAGAGGAAACATGCACTTAGAGAGTCAGGCAGTGACAGACCCTTGTTGTCCCTAGTAAGGATTAGACTTTTATTCTAAGTGCCACTGGAACTATTAAGCAGTAGAATAAACTGATTTGCATTTTCAGTGATTATTTATGACTTCTATGTAGAAAGGGCTAGGAGAGGAGCGAAGTTGGAAGTAGGGATGCCACTTAGGAGGGGATTGCTGTATTCCAGGGAGGAATTTACTTTGGTGAGTGCTATAAGCAAATCTACAGAGTGGCTTGGACTCTGGTGGGGGCAGTGGAGATGGAGAGAAGAGATATTTGAGAAAGTTTGGCCTGTGAACTGGATGTGACGATGGGTTTTTGGATATGGAGGATGAGAAAAATGAAAAGATAAAGTTAGTTTTTTCCTGTAGGTCCAACACCCAGAATAACACTTGGCACAAAAGAAATAATAAATATTTGTTGAATGAAAAAAAAAAAGCCTTGCTGGTCTCTCTAGCACTGCTGTAATGTTGAATGAGAGCATTTGATGGGATATTGTTAGCTTGTTTCTGTTTTTATGGCTTATCACTCAGTGCTGCTCCATGTTTTTCAAATTGAAGTGATAAAGTGTATGATTTTTCTTGTATAGAGTTAACTTTGCCTTCGAGTTATGTACGTAATTGACTGTAATGATAATTATTTATTATGTTGTTGACTGGTATTGGTGAAGATTTTCTTTAGGTTCCTTGGATCTCTATTAATAAATTGTATTGGCCACTTTTCTTCATTAGTATCATACTTTTTAGGTTTTAAATTCAAACTCATTTCTGGCTCCTAAAAACGGAAAAATGGCCACTTATAATATGAAAGTTTGGGAAATTATGCAGTTCTCTTTAGGGACAGGCAGGATCAGCACACTGTGTGACTTTGCCCCTGGATTCGTGGAGTGCGTGGCCTGGTAGCTGTTGGAGGGTTTTCATGGCAATTCATTTTAATAACTTTTTCTGTTTTCATTGTCAGACTTCATTTTCTGTGTTTTATCCTTCTACAAATAGTTACATGACTGTCTTATCAAATCTATTGGCATCTTATTGAAGTAAACTTTACTATATAAGATAAAATGGGTTTTTTCCTATTTGTAATTTAGGTGTGGTGCTTACAATAAAAGATAACATATTTAGTGAGTCCATTCATGCAACAGCCACTATTTGAATGATAAAGAAATGTAAAAGGTATAGTGCTTTGACAACTTAGAAGCTCACAATTTAGTACAAGAGAGTTTTTTTTAAAAGGCAGTTGCACTGTAAGGTACTAAGTGTTGTGGAGAAGAGTGTAGGGTCCCAGGTGTTGTAGGAACACACAGGAAGGGAATCCGTAGGCCTTCCCTTTTCGGTAAGCATTCTTTTTCCGCTGTTTAAGTTTCTGACACTCAGAAATCTGCTACTTTCACTGTAACCACTCATCATTGTGCTATTTAAAATGAGAATTTACCTTGTAACACAGAAATCGGGCAAGGAGGGAAGCATTATTGTACAATAATATAATAAAGGAAGCATAAATGTTGAGAGAATTTTTCTGACAAACTCAGGTTTATTGCTGGACTCCTTCTGAGATAGGTGTTAATCACTATTAATGAGATCTTATACAGATGTGGCTGTTCGTTAAGTTGTCCTTGATAAAACAGCTGAAGTTGTCATTCCAAAGAGAACTAGAATAATATGTGTGTGCAGTTTTTCAGTAAGGTAATTTGATATGTAGCGCTTCAAGGATCTAGAGAAAGTTCTTGACTTGGAGTGTGTGAACTGTGCTTCAAGGAATCTGTAGCCCACCTTAAGTTGATAGTGTTGTTCAGATCTTCTCACCCTTACTGCTTTTTTTTCTGAAGTTCTTCTTTCAACTATTGAAAGTGATGTTAAAATCTCCAGTTGTTATTTTGGATTTGTGTATTTTTTCCCTTTCATGCTGTCAGTTTTTGTTTACTGAAACTGTTACTAGGCACATACACATTTAAGATTGTTATATCTTCCCGATGAATTGGCCCTTGCATCATCATGAAATGTGTCTTTTTACTTGTTAATACTCCTTATATTGAAACCTATTTTGTGTGATTTTATTACAGCTTCTCAAACTGTCTTTTGTGTACTGTTTGCATAGTATATCTTTTTCCATAATTTTACTTTGTCTATCTGTGTATTCATACTTAAAGTATATCTCTTGGAGACAACATATATTTGGATCTTTTAATTTAAAAATTTATTTGATAATCTCATTCTTTGAATTGAAATTTTTAGTCTATTCACATTAAATATAATTATTGATATGTTTTGGTAAGTCAATAATTTTGCTCTTTTTTTTTTTTCTTTTTGTCCCATCTGATTTTTGTTATTATTGGTGGTGTTCCTCTAGCTTCCTTTCTTTCCCACTTTTGAGTTAATCAAATATTTTTTAGTATTCCATTTTAATTCCTCTGTTGACTTCTTACTCATGCCTCTGCATTTTTTCAGTGCATTTTTTTTCCAGTGGTTGCTAGAGATTACAGAATGAATCCATGTGTACAGTCTACATAGGGTTAATATTGTACCAGTTTAGATAAAATGTAAGAATCTTGTAAGATCTTTTAATTCCCCTCACCTTTTTCTTATATACTTCCGTCTGCTTATGTTGTAAGCTCCACAATATGGTGTTAGAATTTTCTGCTTTAAACATTCATATGTCTTTTAAAGAAATAAGAGATGAAAAAATACGTACTCTTGTATATTTACCCACATATTTACCATTTCCCGAGCTCTTTATTCCTTCGTGTACATTTAGTTACCATCTATGGTCACTTCCCTTTAGCCGGAAAAACTTTCTTTAGCATTTCTTATAGTTATGTCTTCTGCCAGCAAATTCTTTCAGTTCTTGTTTATCTAAAAATATCTTTATTTTGCCTTCCTTTTTTGAAGAATATTTTCACTGGATAAAGAATTTTAGGTTGCATTTGTTTTCTCTGCAGCACATCAAAAATTTTCCATTGCACCTGACCTCCATTGTTTCTAATGAGAAGTGAACTACCGTTTATAATGTTGTTCTTTTGTATGTATTTTGTTGTTTTTCCCTGGCTCCTTTTAAGGTTTTTTCCCCCTCTATACATGGTTTTTAGTAGTTTGACTGTGATGTGCCTACTTTTGGTTTTCTTTGAATTTATCCTGCTTGGAGTTCACAGTTTAGAGGAATTATATGGCCATTACTACTTCAGATACTTTTTTAATCCCTTTTATTCTTTCTCTAGGACCCTGTTTACAGATATGTTAGTCTGTGTGATACTGACCCACAGATTATAGAGGCTATCTTTATTTTTGTTTAATCTCAGTTCTTCAGCTTGGCTAATTTTTATTCATCTGTCTTCAAGTTCATTGACCCTTTCTTCTTTGCAATCTGCTGTAGGCCTGTTCAGTGAATTTTTCCTTTAGATATTGTACTATTTAGTTCTAGAATTGCCATTTGTTTCTTTACTGTAGTTTCCTCTTCTCTGCTGATACTTCCCATCTGTTTGTTCTTTCTGATCACATTTTCCTTTACTTTTAAAGACATGCTTATCCCAGCTGCTTGAAAGTTCTTGCCTGCTGATTCCAACTTCTGGACCATCTTGGACTCTGTCTCTATTGACTGCTGTTGCTCTTGACAATGAGTCACATTCTTCTGTTCCATTATGTATCTAGTAAGTTTTGATTATATAATGGACATTGTCAATAATACTCTATAGAGACTCTGGATATAGTTATCTTCCTCTAAACAGTGGTCATTTTTGCTTTACTAGGCCGTTAATTTGGCTTCACTCAGACTTCAAATTCAGCCTCCTCTGTGGTGGTCAGCAGCCAAATCTCCATTATTTTCTTAACCTTCTAGCTGTCTCCTTCCAACATGTTCCCTGGAGTTTCTCTTGCTCACTTTGGTTCAGGGCTCAGCAAAGCACCTATAGTTTATATAAAGATTTCACAGTTTTTTTCTTTGTGAAATCATTTTTGCCAGAGTTTTCTTTTTCACTCTCCAGCTATTTTTTTTAGCCCCCAACTCCATCCTCTGACTCCATTAGCCAGTAAATCTTTTACTTTCTGCTTGAGTTTCACTCACCTGGAACTAGGTGGACCAAGGTTTGCCCCAGGTGGAAACTGTAAAAATGAAAATTTCACCCTGTTTGGTTCCCTTTTTACAATGATCAACCTCCCTCCAGTTTTTGCCTACATTTTTTCTAGCTCTTCAGGGCCTTCAAACAATTGCTTTTAATATTTTATCTAGAGATTCTGTTTTTATCTGCTAAGCTTAGTTAAATACAAACTATTCATCCATTGTTGGAAGTAGAAACTTCCCTTTTTAAAAAAATCACTTTGAGAAATAGAAATTTGGTTATTGTTTCTAAATTGCCGTGGCCTGTATTGGTGCTAATGTCAGCTGACAAAAGAGTTGTTGTGGTGTGCAAAAGTAGCGTATTCTAGAGTCCTCGGAAGGAGGGCTGTGGCAGCCCTAACTTCAGGTCTAATACATGATGTGATATCTCAGGAATGTTTGAATATTCAGTCACCAAGCAGATCCAGTGGCTGTTATCAAAGACGTGGTTTACTTTGATATTAGAGTGAGTTTTAACAAATTGATATGGTTGACACTAACCATAGCAGAGAATAAGGAGCTGTATCTGTTCACCGTTGGATAATTTGGAGAGTTTGTTTTCTTTCTTTTTTTAGTATCCCTTTCAGTCAGTATCACCTTTTCAAGTGTGGTGAGAGGGCATTCATAAAGGAGAAAATCCAATCCATTTTGAGAGTTAACAGGCTTCCTTATCTCTGGGACGTGTTTGCTCCTTCCTCATGGTTAGATACTAGGTATCCTCAACTTGGAGAAATGTTAGAGGGATCAAGATCAGTGGGTTTTTGAGGAGTGTGTGTACACATACATATGGGAAGAGAATAAATAAATGTAATTTTATTTTTCAACTTTGATGTTTCAAAAGGAAAGGTAAATAGGAAGTGCTTATTTTTTTGAAGAATTACTTACAAATTAGTACCTCCAGCCCAGACCTCACGCCTGACCTCTAGACTCCTTCCTTTCATTCAGGCCTTGACAAAATGTCACCTCCTCAGAGACCATCCGTGACCACTCTTTCCTGTTTCTTACCCTGCCTGATTTCTCTTTTTATTCTGTAAGCCGCAGTTGGCATTTTATCTTTTTACTTGTTTGCAGATTTATCATCCTTTGCTCTTCCCTCCACCTCCCTCTGCTAAAATGTAAACTTTCTGAGGGATTTTTTTATGTTTAGTTTTCTCTCGATTCTCTAGCATGTTGGATAATGCCTTGCATATAGTAGGTCAAAGTAAATTTTTCTTGATTGAGTGAGTAAACGAGTCACTGAATAGTGAGATAGGAGGTGGACTTCAAAAAGTAAGATGAAGCAGAAGGCTTTGGAGTTACTTTGGTGACTTTCTGTTAACTCAAGATTTTCTAACGCCGTTGTGAGTGCCATGTGGGAGAGCTCTTCCTGCTCAACTGTTGGTAATTATGTGTATGAGAAGATGTAGTGCTTGTCCTTTTTAATATCTGATTTGACAACAGTTGATGGGTAGTGAAAATCATAGACAGAAATAAACCTTATCCAAGCTAGTGAGGTAGCATGTGGAAGAACATCGTCCTTGCTTAGGAAGAAACCTAAGGATAATACATCCTTGTGGGAGGATCTAAGTTTAGCAATTAAAATTGGGACCTAATTTTGAGGTATATTTACCTGTGGCATGAATACAGGGAACAAAATTGTGGAAGCTTAGATCCTAATTGACTTCTAAGGCACCTGTTCTTCTTTGATTTCCTAAACCACATTCAGTAGCTGAGATCTTTATAGTCCCCAGGCAACTTTCTCATTTTCACAACAAAGTCAGAAATAGTTCAGCCAGTTGAAAAACTGCAGCCAAAATAAAACACCTAGTGAAGTTTTCCCTTTTCTTGCGCTGGCAGCATAATCCATCCCATTTTTAAAAATAGGACAGTTATCTCTATTCCCTCAAAATTCCAGCCCTTTGACTAACTCTACTTACTGTCTATGTGGTTTAAATAAATGTATGCCAGTTTTCTTTTTGGTATGTTCCCAGTGTGGCCAGTGTTGTCCTTGGGAGTTGATAACTTTCTGGATGACCATTACGCTATCCATGTTAGGAATAGCATAAAATCACGTCCACTAATTTTTTGATTGTGAAATTTTTTATCCAGAGAATAGGATGTGGAGATATAAGCTCATAAAGACCACACCTACCCCAACATACACACATTTGCACCTTGATTGATATTTATATAGGACCTGGTATTAACACTAGAAGAGTCAAAATCCAAGGGGACGTAACCTCTCCGAGCCGTTATTTTTCCTATCTGTAAAAGGGGGATCATCGTGATGCACTTCTTGATAGAGTTGTTATGAAGATTAAAAGAGGTAATGCATATAAAGCATCTAATACAGCCCCTAGCACCTAATAACCCTGCAATATGTGATAGCTTCTATTACCATTTTCCTTCTGGATAGCTCAGATTTTGCAGTTCTCATATAGTAAAAAATTATGAAAGCAGAAATTCTAGTCCTAGCCAGATTTTCTCTTGATTTCAAAAGTTGTTTGATTCAGGCAGAAAAGAAGAACTGTTCAGGATTAAATTAAATTGTGAGATGGAGATGCGGCTTATCTTTAATCATTTGTTTGTTGCTTGATTTGTTTATTCATTCATTTATTCATTCATTTTTAGCCAAGCTGCACCTTCTTTTGCCATTTAAACTTGGCTTGGTATGGTCGAATGTACAGGGATTTATATCTGTAACTTAGACAGTTTGAATGCTAATAGTATAAAGTTGTAGTTTTTCCTTTGATACAACTGAATTTTCAAGATGTAGGCCTTTGAAAAGGGTATCTGGTTTAATGTACTGTGTTCCTAGGTATTTTTCTTCTTTGAACTTACAAAGCATGATCTAACCTTGGGATTTTTCTATTTATTCATTTCACTGCGTGGAATGCTTTCCCTCTGTTTATCTACCTCCTTGACATCTTTTAGGTCCGGCTCCAACAGCATCCTTCCCATACATTCTGTCTAAAGTAGCACTCACCCCAAGTCCGTCCCTAGTCACTCTTGTCGCGTCACCTCATTTTTTTTTCTTTTTAGCCCATATTACCAAGTATAATTATCTTATTTTGGCTATTTGTACATTCTTGTCTCCTTTCACTAGAATAGAATTTTCATCCTTCAGGAGTTTTCAGGCTACCTGAAAAAATTCCTTTTCTTTTCTTTTCTTTTTTGTTTTTTAAAGATTGGCACCTGGGCTAACGACTGTTGCCAATCTTTTTTTTTTTTTTCTGCTTTATCTCCCCAAACCTACCCTGTACATAGTTGTATATCTTAGTTGCAGGTCCTTCTAGTTGTGGGATGTGGGATGCCGCCTCAACGTGGCCTGATGAGCAGTGCCATGTCCGCACCCAGGATCCAAACCCTGGGCCGCCACAATGGAGCACGTAAACTTAACCACTCGGCCACGGAGCCGGCCCCAAAAAATTCCTTTTCTACTTGAGTTAGCCTGAGTTGGTTTCTGTTGCTTGCAGACAAGAAACCTGACTGATACAGAAATTGGTGCCAGAAGTGGTTGCAGGCAAGAGATGCTCAGGGAAATGGCAGAAATGTGGGATTGGTTGTCTGGTCTTGGAGGTGGGTTATTTTTGTTTCTTTATTTATTTGTGTGGTTTTAATTAACAAAAACTTATATATAGTGCTTATCATGTACTATTCTAAGCACCTTTATTAAATTATTTGATCTAATCCTCAGAATGACCATGAGGTAGGCTTTATTATTATCCTCATAAGGAAACATGCACCTGAATGTTAAACAGCCAGCCCAAGGATGCATAGCTAGTGAGTAGAAGAATTTCGTTTCAGTTGGTATTGAAGGCAGAGGAAGTTCTATTATTATTCAGGAATTGGAGTCTAGTAATGTATGGGATGCAGACTTGAAGAGTTGATGAAACTGTTACCTATAATCAGGGCAAGCTTTAGTGTCATGTTGCCACTGCTGCAGAAAGAATGGAGGAATTCAAGGTCTATTGGATTGAGTTGACACCTTGAAGAAAGAAAATGGCAAATCTGAATTTGTATTTTTAGGTACAGATGGGGACTAAAACTTGTAGACATTCCGTAATTGAGCTAACATAACTTCTTATCTCTACTAGTCTTAGGGCTGAGATAGTTCTTAATTAAACTCACCGTCTAATCCAGCATGAGCTGAATTCGTATTTTTGCCAGGTTTCCTATTGGAGAGTTAAGCGACTGATCAGGGAGAAGTGAGGTCAGTTAGCCCAAATTACTCTTCAAAGAGTTTGTTAAAGAAAAGATTGTGCTCCTGAGGGATGCAGTGACAATCCTAAGGAAAGATGATTTTTTAAAAAAATACTTGTTTGAGGGGGCTGGCTCTGTGGCTGAGTGGTTAGGTTCATGCACTCCGCTGCGGCGGCCCAGGGTTCAGATCCTGGGCGTGGACATGGCACCGCTCTTCGGGCCACGGTGAGGCGGCGTCCCACATCCCACAACTAGAGGGACCTGCAGCTAAGATATACAACTATGTACGGGGGGTTTGGGAGGATAAAGCAGAAAAAAAAAATTTGAGTGAGAGTTTTATAATCAGGATTATATAATATAAAACATATGCTATATATTCTATTTTACTTTCTAATTTAAGACAGCTAAATGCATTTTGTGTAATTTGAATGGCTCATAAAATGATCATGCTTAATGTTGAAAGTTAGAAGATCTCATTTTAAAAAAAGGATTTTGGAGAATATACCACCCTTCCCAATTTAGGGGGTGGGATAAGAAGGAATGATATTTTGGGGAGAGCCCTCTGTCCTCTTCTCTGCTCTCCAAGTACAGACACAGCCATGCCTGTGCTTTTCCTGGAATCTGCACTCTGTTGGTAGAATCAGCCAGAAACAATTTAATCCTGCATCCCAAAATATGATGTGTTACACTAGGGGTCAGCCAACTACATCCTATCGGCTGAATCCAGCCTTTTGGTGTGTTTTTGTATGGCCCTGAGCTAAGAAAGGTTGTTATATTTTTAAAGAGCTGGAAAAAAAATGAATATGCAGCAGAGACAGTGTACAGCTTGCAAATCCTAAAGTATTTACTGTTTGACTTTTTACAGAAAAAGTTTGCTGACTCCTCTGTTTTGCTGTTTTTGCTGGGGATACGAAATAGTCAAGGGTTCTGCCCCTATGTAGCTTACCTGATCAAGAGTTTCTCCTTAGGGAATTGATTATATAATAACCCCCCCCCCTCTCTTTTTTTGTTTGCAGACTCTACTAGAATTTGAACATGTCTGCTAAAAATCTCCTAATTGTTCATTGTTCCCTTATGTTTATCTCTTAATCTAAAAATTGTGAGTTTTGTGTATCAGTGGTCATTGCTGCGTAACAAATCATCCCAGCACCCAGTTGCTGAGACTAACAAGCATGTATTACTTCTCATGAATCAGAGGGGTATCTGGGGATCAGTTGATTTAATCCAGGCTCAGCTGGGAGTGGCTCTGCTCTGTGTATTTCTCATCTTCCTTCTGCCATTAGCCTGGCCACGTCCTTCTCATGGTGATGGCAGAAGTTTAAGACAGCAGGTTGAAACACATCAAGGCCTCTTGATGACTAACTTAGAACTGGCATAGTGTCACTTTCAACTTATTTTATTGGCCACAGCAAATCATATGACTGAACCCTAAAGAGTGGGGAACTATGCCCTCCCCTAGTGGGAGGATATTGGAAAGATACCTGGCAAAGGGTATGAAAATTTGGGGCTAATAATGCAGTCTGTCATAGTTTGGTTTAGTGTTATAGTTTGGTTTAGTGTTAGGATATACCCTGCAACCAGCATTGGGAGCTAGATTACAACTCAAATATTTTAACTCATCCTCCTATTATTCACATCAAAGATTTGGACAGCAAGGAATCATTCCTTAGAAGTCATTCTGTATGGGCATTAGGAGCACAAGAGTCCTAAATTCCTTCAATTTAGCTAAGTATGCATTGAGTTCTTTCTTTGTGCCTAACATTCTATTAAGTTAGGGAGCTCAACAAGCTTGGGGTCTAACAGTGAAAACGCACCATGGATGCACTCTTAGAAGATGGTGTGGCAATTCCAATAGTAGAAGTTTTCCCTGGATGTATAGATGGCAGTAGAAGACAGAGGTAATCAACTCTGCTCTGTGAAAAGACATAGAAAGCTTTGTTGAGGAGAGATAAGATTAAATCTTGAAGGACGGACAAGACCACATTCCCTACAGAACAAGTTGAGGTGGAGAAGTACTATTTGTGGGAAATATCACAGCAACCTGTAATACTTCTGTTCTCAGAAAATGGTTATAATTGAAATCTCTTGTTTGTGCTCAGATAGTAGAAAAGTCTCTAAGAGCCGCTGAATAACTTTGTATTTACCTCCTTTTCACATTGTTTATTGCAGTAGTTTTCAAACTTTGGCAGCATCAGAATCACCTGGAGGCCTTGTTAAAACACAGATTGCTGACCCTGCCCCCAGAGTTTCTTATTCAGTAGGACAGGAACAGGGCCAGAGAATTTGCATTTCTCACAGGTTCCCAGATGATGCTGGTGGTGCTAGTCCAGGGACAGCATCACGAGAACTATTGATTCTTTGAATCTTTCCTTTGTGTCTGGCACTCTACAATGTGGTGTATATAGAGATGAAGAGAAAACATCCCTGCCCTCGAATTGCTCACGGTGGGTGGCAGAGACAGAGAAGTAAGTGTCTAATAGTACAGTGGAATGGTGCTGACATATATGGAAGTACAGTTTGCTGTGAGAATACACCGAAGGAGCACCAACTCAGAATGAGGCCAGGGCTGCTGGTGTGTGTAAGACACTGAGAAACCCTTTGATACTGAGCCAAGTTAAAAAAAAAATCAGAAAGTAATAACAGATAGAAAAGTGACCTTGACTTGTGCTTTGCATGAGACTGGGAAGTGGAGTCATTTTTAATGTTGCCTCTAAGAAATTTCTGATCACAATTTTTCACAAGCTTTGGTCAAATACTTAGGATGACATGAGGAGTCTGAATTAGTTACTTTGCAAATAAAAGGTATCCCTTTCTTTTGCTAATTTGTTCTACTCATCTTCAGCTATGTTTAAGAAGCCAGTTAGAGAAAGATGTTATGTTTATCGCGTGTGATTCTATGTTTTCACAAAAACTGCTAGAAGTTTTACGTATGTCAGAATGCAGACAGGGGCTGGCCGGATGTACTGGTTAAGTTGGCACGTTCCGCTTCCGTGACCCGGGGTTCAGTGGTTTGGATCCCAGGTGCAGACCTACGCACTGCTTGTCAAGCCACACTGTGGCAGGCATCCCACATAAAATAGAGGAAGATGGACACAGATGTTAGCTCAGGGCCAGTCTTCCTCAAAAAAAAAAAAAAAAAGGAAAAAATGCAGACAAAACTAGACAAGGGCAGAGTCTGTGAGGCAGCTTTACCTGGAACCTCAGGCACTGAGCCTGCAATTGAACAGGCTCAGCTATTCATTGCAGTTGTAGGCTAGTGTGAGGCTGAGACAGAGTGACATGTTAGCCTCAAGAACAGCACTGAGGAGGAATACAGTGGGTGCTGGGTCATGGATCCAGGCAGGGCGATAGATAGCTCTTGCTTGGGCGTGGTAAGCTGTGTGTGAGGGGGTTGGGCAGGCGTCAATCAGACATCTACTTGAAGCTGGCAGCTGGTTGGTCAGCTGGCCAAGTTATTTGCCCAGCAAATGAACGAGTGACCATGACAAGTAATTGGGCTAGTTTACAGAAACAGAACTGTACTCTTAAGCTTGGTTTTCTTGGCATTAAAGACTCTGCCCTTTTCATGAAGCAATCCTAGACTGTGTTGTCATCTCAACCTAAAGGGGTAGCACCCTTAGAGGAGTAATGCTCTGTGGGCTCCCGGCTATCTAAGCGTTATATTTTTTAATCACATCATATGCCTAAAGCACTGCAGAACATTTCATTTTAGATAGTCATATTCCCCCTGGCAAAGGGAGCCAAAGTCAAGTAGAAATTATAAATAGAATGCTCAGACTTTAAAATCATGTAGTGCAGTGTATTTTCACTGAAGATGAATTTTTAATGAAAATATTTTGTAGTTTTTTTAACTGTCCTTTTATAATGTACCTTAATTAACAATGAAATCTTGTAACCTTTTTCTTAGCATACATCTGTGGATGGATATACTGAACCACATATCCAGCCTCCCAAGTCAAGTAGCAGACAGAACATCCCTCGGTGTAGAAACTCCATTACGTCAGCAACAGACGAACAGCCTCACATTGGAAATTACCGTTTACAAAAAACAATAGGGAAGGGAAATTTTGCCAAAGTGAAATTGGCGAGACATGTTCTAACTGGTAGAGAGGTAAGTTTTCGTGATACCTTTTAATATTTCCTTGGACCTCTCCAGAGCCTTGTTAAAAAGCTTTCCTGTAGCCGATGCCGGGAATAAATGACAATTGCAATATGGTAAACACGGGGATGTGTGTGAATGGAGCATACATAGGTAGCGCTATATCGTACCATAAAAAGTTGACCTTTTAGTCTTTAGAAAGACTCATCCCTATATAGTAGCATCTCTTATAATTCAGGTGTGCTACAGATGAGTTTTTCTCAGACTTCTGCCTTCCATTATATGGTTTATGTAAACATTTTTGATTACCTTTGCTTCCCAAACCCGGAAACAGGACTTTTATTAATTACTGGCTAGGGTAAATTTGGTATAAATACGTAGAAAGTTACCAGTTTTTATCTATTTAGAGACCACATTGAGCAGGTGTTGTTTTACAGATGGTTTTCTTAGGTAATAAGAGAATTGGGTTTCTAAAATCCCGTGTGTTTTACATTATGTATGTTTATATATTTAATAGTAGTTATTAATATTATATTTAATAACATATATTAAAGATGAAAAATAAACATCTAACATTCTATATTACATAATGCTTACTGGATCCAATTAGGACATTGTGAAAAATCTTTGTCAAAATGTTTTTAATAAGTTCCTTTTATTCTAGACATAATGTTATTGTCATTCCACTTGAATTTAGTTCTCTCTGTCCTTTCTGACCCCAGGAACTATTCAAACACAGGCTGCATTAGGCAGAGACTTAGAGGACATTCAAATCCATTTTGTTGGTTTGCCGTAAGAAGCTTGGGTATCTGGTCTCTCTAGCCACTTAATCATTTTATTCACGTAATACTTAATTTACTGGAAGCTTATAAGCTCCTCTCCTATGATAATTGTAATATCTTACCAAGATCATGAGTAAAAGATCAAGATACAGATGATTTTTACTTTAAAGGGAGAAACTTGGAAGAAATAAAATGTAATGTCATTGACTCTATCCAATAGGTTAAAGACATGGGTCCATGGAATATATTCTGAGGCTGCCAGTTTATCAAAACTTTACCATCCAAATATAGCTAACTTATACGTTGTTAGGAATGAAACGAAAGATGTTTTCTTTATAAGTTTTTATTCATTGAAATATATATTCTCAAATATAGTTCAATGATTCTCTCTTTTAGGTTGCTGTGAAAATAATAGACAAAACTCAGCTGAATCCGACTAGTCTACAAAAGGTATTTAATTATTTTAATAGTAAGTAATTACAATATGAGTTTATTAATTAATACATGATATTGTGTAAAGTCAGTTATCCTAAATTTCCTGTTAGATACAATACTACGTTACATTAATATATGAAGAAAAGACATGATATAAAACATACTGTTTATATTTAGTAACATTTAAATAATATTATCAAGTTGTTATTTGAGAAATATCTACTACTCAAATGCATGTGCGATATGGAAGGAATTTGTGTGTTCTAATTCAGTAGAATAAAACTTTATATCAAATATCTCGAAGTATTCAGGATTCTGCTTTGTTAAAAATCTATTTATGAGTTAACATTGTCCATAGGTGGGTTTCCTTTTGTTGCTTCACTCGCTTTTCTTCCTTCTACAAAAACTAGCTTTTCAGCTAACTTACAGGAAAAGATATGAACACTGCTTCAAAGGGTGAAAATCTAAAACGGCAGGGGGAGGGAAAAAAGCGATTAGGATGGAGATTACCTCGTAAACCTGGTAAAGCTGTTTCCTGTTGCCTTATTAATTGCTTATGTGGGAAAACTTCCTCAGGTACACATTTTAGTACTTTAAAATGAAGCAGATGTTTTAACATTTATGCTGTATATGTTAAGTTTGTATATAGTAAGATAATATGCGTTGTGATTTTTATTAGAACATAAGATCGTAGTCACATATTTAAATGTTATATGAATAATTTTGGATTCCTAAAACAGATTGAATCTTATCATAAGAAATTTGTAGTACACTGTGTTTAACTATACCTGATGTGATTCTAACATTAAATTAAAAATTTGAGTCTGATGATCAAGGTTTTCTGCTTGGCTTAGTGCCAGATAATTCAGTTTATTTTATGTATTTCTACTTAGAGATCTGTCTTTGTAGTTATTGAGATTCCTTTTAAATTTGACAACCAAAATAACTTTTCATAGCGTTGATATTTCTAATCAGTGAGAATATGAAAGGGTTGCTAGATTCTTTTTTCTCTGTCAGTGTGAGATAATATACCTTATGGCTGTCTTCTGCGAGAAACTTCTAGCACCAGTCTTTCAGCAAACCATCATGTAGTAGTATGAGTTACAAAAAGGCATCCTCCCTTCTGGACAGATGAATTGTCCAAAGATGCTGTTTTTTCCTAGGCTGGAGCCACAGTGGGACAAATTTTTCCCGCCCTTCTGCTGGGAATCCTTTTAAGATGCACGAACAACATAGCTATGCCCACTGGCCCTGCCCATGGCCCACCTAGCTTTTCCACTTTTCCTGGATTAAGCTATATGTTACTTTGGTAAATTGAGTGCTTTTCAGTGACATTTAGAGCTACTCCAGGCCTGTTGTGCTAGTTGGATATATAGTAATGTGACCCCCACTCTGTCTTTCCCAAGAGGGCGCAGAGAAGGTTGTGGAACCAAAGTTAGGCTTGTTGAAACATGCAAACATGAAGCTAAATGTTGATTTATTTACTGAATAAAAAATGTACTTGTTGATGATCGGTAATTTCTGTTATAAGTTCTGCTAATCTTGCCGATAAAATTTTACTTTTCCAAACAGGCATATAAAGAATGATGACAATTTTGTTTTATTTAATCTGTGAAAATTAAAGCAAGGAAAGATTGGAATTCACTAAATATAGTCAGTTCACTGTGTGCATGTTGTTGTTTTTTAAATCATTTTCATTTATGTTCATAGATTTGCATTCTGTTGAAAGTTTTGGAAAAAAGAGATCAAGGCTTGATTAGTTCTCATACATTGTAGAACATTCAACATTTGGCCTTACCCATTAGATGCCAGTAACATCTCCCGGTCAGTTGTAATTCATTTGTTTTCCTTAGCATTGACAGTCAAGTTCTATAGGTAACAAATAGCAAAATATGCTCTATATGTCTTAAATGTGCTTGTTAAAAGAGAGGTAATGATAGTGCGTATATTTGAAATAATGATTCATTTTAATCTCATCTCCAGTAGTATTTGGTTAAATCTTGTTCTGGATTTGATCTGAATTTAAGCCGATTTTCCTTCTTTATCCTCTTGAGTGTATAACATTTATAGGAAATATTACTTTCCTTTGCCAACATCAATGATAGATAAAAGTAGTCTAAATTTGGTGCTCCAACTGTTCAAAACTTCTAAAATATAAAGTTCTTAAAAACAGTTTGGTCTTTGGAATTATTAAGCATCTTTGGCTTCAACATTGTTCACCTAATATGCTCCTTTGTTTGTATCACATATTTTGAATTAATGGAATCCAGTTTAATGAGTTTTCATAATTTAAAAAGTATTGAGATAGATGCTGTATTACTGCTTCCTTTTTGGAGCATGAGTCCCTCCTCATACGTTAGTGGTTTTTGGAGTGGGTCTATGAACTATATTAGTGATTCCTAGGGATCTTTTAAGCAGCCTAAGAGGAAAAGCAAAACAATGAAGCAATTTTATTCATAGTTCACATAAAATGTAAGATTATAAGATTATCGTTTTCTCAGAAAATCCACTAAGTTTTGAAACTTGGACACATTAGTGTATACACAGATGACAAAGTTTGTGTTAGCTTGTCTCAGCTCACAGTTGGCAGGGTACGGTTTGCTGTCTTCTGTGTATTGTCAATTTGTATTTTCTATTGTTTTACTGTGTTGCATTGTATTCCCAATTCACAAAAATGGCTCAGTGGTTCAGAAGAGATTTGCTGAGTAGTAAAACCTGTAGTGGAAATAGAAACAAGACTGGTACAGCTCAGAATCGTGTCGTTAGGTAATAAAGAGGACTGCTGCCTTATGGTTACGGAGAAGGTGAACCTCTGTGCGAGGATAGTGGTTTTGCACAAGCAGGGAAAGTGTGAAAAAATTTCAGTAGTTGACATCTGAAAATTAGACTTATTAAATGAATAATCCATTTACTGCTAGTGTCTGGTGTGTTATCTATTGTATAAAGTGTTGACAAATGGTGACGTAAGCCTTTTAAACTTGAGTGAGTTTTCAGATAAAGCCCGTAGACCTCTCTGCTCAGCTAGTCAAGTTTTCCAGAACATCTGCGTAATAATCTCTGTTACGTTGATGAATTTTGTCACTCTAGGTAGAGAAGAGGACAGATCCATGGAAGCAATATTCAGAATTAAATTTCATTTAGTAAATTATCAAGAAACCAAACTTGTAAAAGCAATCGTAAAATTATTGACAAATATTTTGATCCAAGGAGAAAGCAGAAGAAGCTGTTTGGCGATATTCCTTAGCAGATATCCCTCTCGGACGTATGTTGAAATGTCAGTTACTCTCACATATGCATGCTTTATAGCACGTTTCGCTTTATCCCTGAACAAAACCACTTAGGTATTGAGGACTTCTTCCTTGTAGTCCTTTTCGTGTGTGCGGATCAGTTGAAGGAAAAGTCTTGACCAATTCTTCTGTGGGTCAATGAAAACCTACGTGATAAGAGTTAGCATTTTGTGAGCTGGGTTGTAAACTGCAGAAGTTGTCTTTGATTCAGTAATAAGATAACACCAGGAGGGCTTTTTTGGGGGGAGGGGGATATTCTGCAAGGAATGATACTGCTACGTGAATAAACAATATTATACCTAATGCCCACTTGTTGCTTCATTCTCCATGAAATTAGTGGTCAGCAACATGCCTCTGATCTTGATTTGGTTTTGAAGGAAATACTGAAAACAGAGGTTATCGTAAAATCATGGCTATTGAAAGATGTCTCTTTAGCACAGTGTGAAGAATTGGTGGGAAGTAAATCTTTCCCACTGAACTGTGATGGATTTTGAGGGAAAAAGTGTTCAAACAAGTTTCTTTTAAAAGATGATGCCGATAATGTTACTGCCTAGTTAAAATATCAACAGTTTAAATGTTGAAGATAAGATAACCAGATTTTCTGAAAAAAACAACTGTGTTTCAAGCAGTCCACTGACCAAAAATCTGACTTTTCTAAACTTGTGTAGTTATAGACAAAGGGCAATAACATATGACATATTATTGGGATATTTAACATACAAATGCTACATCCAAATATGAAAAATACCTTCCGGAGCAAGCATATCTGAAGAGTATATTAAGAATCCATTTACTGTTATCCCTCATCGAAACTTCCAGTCTTCCAGCTTTTGAGTGTGATAAGATCAGCAACCTGGAATCTGGTCTGAGAGCTACACATAATCTTCAGGGAGGAATACCTTTGTAAGGTTGGATCCAATAATCAAGCTGAATGTCTCTGACACATCAGCTAATTTGTCCCATTCCCATATCTATCTGCGATTGTGACTTAGGGATTTTTAATTTAATAGAAATAAAAAGTAAAAAAAAAAAAAGAAAACTAGAAGTGGAAACTGTCTTATGATTGGAGCTAAGTGTCATTGAGCCAAATACATGTGTTTATTAATTATTTCTTAATCTAACAAATATTTATTGAAAGAAATACGTATTTCTCCTTGTGTTTTCCTCTGCCTTTTAGGTTCCTCCTTTTCTGTTTAAATAGAGTCATTGTCCTTTTTGTTGGCCACTCAGTGTGGGGGTTTCACAAGGCTTAGTCCTAGGACTTCTCTTTCTGTGTTCTCTTCCTGGCTGTCTCAAAGGTAACTGTGGTTTAAATTATAAACTGTCGGCAAACTCACAAATTTATATCTTCAACTCAGACCTCCCCTAAATTTGTAATCTCTCAGAGAGAGCCCAAATTCATTATGTCCAAAACAACTCCTGATCCCCATGCCACCACCTCACCCCCTTGGCCCTCTTTCAGTGTCCTCTCTCAGTGAAGGACGCTGTCCCCAAGTTGTGCAAACCGGAAACCTCAGAACTCTCTTTACTCCCCCCTCTTCCTCATTCTCACCACGGATCCATCCTTGAGTTGTACTGATTTTATTTCTTATGTATCTTTTTTTATGTCTACCTTTGCTTTTTTCCATCACTACCATTATAGACAAAGCTGCTATTATTTCTCCAATGGGCTACCCCAGTAACCTTCTTTCTGCCTCCACTTTGCATCCCTACACACACACACACACACATACATGCATGTGTGCACACACACACAGAGTTTAAAATGTAATCACGGATGCAAAATTCATCTCTGATTATACCATCCCTTTATTTAAACTTTTAGATGTCATTCCATTTTTGGTAGCATAGAAATCAAATTCAAGGCCCTACCTTCCTTTTCCACCTCACTGTCCGTTAACTCCCTCCAGCATCTCCCCACTCTGCTCATCCCCTGCTCTTCCAACTTCAGTGACTGTTTCGTTTCCTATTCATACTGGTCATTCCAGCCACCAGGCCCGTGCAGCTTTGCATCATACCCTCTGCAAAAGTTAGTTAATCCTTACTCATTCCTCATGTTCAGCCTTAGAGTCATTGCTCAGGGAATCCTTTCTTGTCTCCACAACTGTTAAATCCTCCATCCTCCTTAAAATTAAGCACTGATAACCAAGGATTTTTCATAAAAAGTCACTTAATTTTTATTTGTTTTGGTTTTGGTAGTCGTTTTGGGTTTCGATGTTTGTATTCTGCCTCTGCCTCTTAAAACCTCTATTCTAAGTGCTTGGCCTTATTGGCTGTACAGCGTACATCTATTTCTTTATTCTCAGGAAGCTACGTGAGATTTACTAAAATAGATATGGAAGAATTTTCTCTTGGAAGTGGAGGAGGCTAGGGATCTTTAAATCACCTATGATTTAGACTGACCATCTGGCTGTTTTAAGTAGTATTCTCAGTTATTTGAAGAGTCATACTCCTATTTTTTTCTAACTTGGGCAGATTGTTGACATAGTAAACTAGTCTATTTTTAATTTTTTGATGGGGACTGCAGAATGTCTTTCTCATTTTAAAAAAGTTGCTTTCTCATGATTTTTTTTATCGGGCTAAATGTTTCGTTTCTAATCTTTTTTTTAAAGAAGTAAAACGTTACAGATGCTCTTGAAGCCCTATGTGTCATTTCTTGGTTCTATTTCTGTCTTTTCCTACCTAGAAATTACTACTATTCTGAATTTGGTCTTTCTTATTCCCATTCAAAATTTTTTTCTGGTTTTCACGTGTATCTGTACATAAAATACTTAACATTATTTGTTTTTAAACTTCCTATTCTTCTGCAACTTGCTTTTTTCATTTAACAGTCTTACGGTTTTAATTGTGTTAGTCTATATAGTCTAGTTCATTTATTTTCACTACTATTACTATATGCCATTATATGAATATGCCATGGTTTACCCATCCTCTTATTAATAGATATACTACAGTTGGTCCATTTTTCTGTTGGTGGATATTTAGATTGTTCCTGGTGTTTCTGTGTTTCATTTTGTTTTTTTCCCAGTTCATTAGCTTTTTGTTATTGCTATTACAGACAATGCTGCAATGATCATTATTGTGTATATCTTTTTGTGAAGATGTACAGAATGATATATCTCTCCAAGAGGAATTGCTGGGTTGAAGGGTATGCGTATCCTCAGCTTTACTAGATAATATCAAATTGCTCTTCAAAGTGGTTGCACCAATTTATACTTCTCCTGACACTGAATGAGATTTACTGTTGCTCCACATTCTTATCAACACTTTATATTATCAGATTTCTTAATTTTTGCCAATTTTATGGACACAAAATGTTATCTCCTTTTAATTTCCGTGTTTTTTAGTGAGGTTGGCCATCTTTTCAAATTTAATCTATTGTAAGTTTAATAACTTCTCTCTGAAGTTATTTGATTTGATAGCCCAAACAATTACATTTATTGAGCACCAACTTGAGTCCAGAGTTGTACAAGGTCTTGGGAAAGACTCAAGCAATATGAAATTGGTACTAGTTCATAAGAAATAAGAATCTTATAATCTATCTATAAAGATAGAACTTTGAGAAAGTGCCACAGCCTATCATTTAAAGAGTATTTTCTTCTAGTGCTTTGCAATGAATAACTGACTACAAGTTGTCAGGTTTGGGAAGTAATACTGAGCATCATTTTATGTTTTTAGTTAGAAATCATCTAATGTGTGTTCACTTAATTATATTCAGATCTCTTTTCCTGAACTACTGTTTCATGGGAAGAACTTAAGAAGTTAGCCTGAGTTGTTATACTGCTACTAGTAATAACTTTATAAAATATTTAGTGTCCCAATAAGGTGTCTGAAGGCTAAAAGAAGAGTAACACGATGATCCTAGGAACTAGAAAAGTTGAAAGTGTAATCTGTAGGGTTCTGTTAATGTACAAAAGTCATATATAAAATCTCTCAATGAATGGCATCTCTGAGAAAGTCTAATTCTATCTCTTACAACTGAATGTCATCTACCAGGTAAAGCAGCGCCCACACTTGGCATTAATAGGCCAGTAAACTGCTATCAAAGATACAGATAGAATTTTTGAAAAGATTACAGTAATGGCAAAGAAGAACTCCTGCCCCTCCCCAAAGCCAAATCAGAGCAAAATACTTGACAGGCTAAGAAGGCTGTGTTGAAAGGTACCAGAAGATCTGAACATCCCTCCTATAAGCCTAGTTTACTGGGACTCTGATGACAGCCTGGAAGAGCTCTCCCAGTAGGAACAAGCTTGACCACTGCCTTTGTCACGTTCCCCAAGGCCACAGAGTTGTCCCCATCTGCCTCTGGAAGAAGCAAGCAGTGAAGTCCTGTGACACTGATGAGGCCAAGGGCAACATGGTGAGCAGGGCTGATGGAGAGAAGATGTGCGCATTTGACTAGCCCCTGAGTGTGGTGCTTTGGGTGTAAATAGAGTGGGGATTGTCTGTAAGCCATGTCTACTTGGCCACTTCCAAATAGAACAGGTTTTCCCACCATCAAAAGGGGTAACAGGCAGAAGGAATGGAAGAGGTAGGAAAGAAGAGAGTAAGTAGTTGAGAGGAGAGAAGGAAAATGCTCATAACTGAGGCAAATGTTGATTAACACTAATGGAGTTTGACTAATCCCGACCCTAAGCCCTAACCAGGAAGGACTCACTTGAAAAGGAAATCTCTCTCCACAGAGTTGAGGATTGTTTACTAGCTTCAGTTATCTGGAACAAAGCCAAGGACCAGGAAGGAAATAATAAAGGCCTCTGAACAGCTAGAATATCTGCCACACAGTTTGAACAGTGAAGCCCCTGCCTTTCAGTCATAGAAGACCCGTCTCAAGCCTTCACTCAGGACTGACTTCTCTAGTTCACCACGCAATTTTAAGAAACTCTGGCTTTAGTTTCTAGCCCACAGCAAAGTTGAAACAGTAAGTTTGAAGGGCATAGTGAATTCAGAACTCGCCTGCTAAACTTAGGATATCACAGTTTGAAAATGAGAAAGAAAATAATAGAGATAAAATTAGAATCAGAAACTCAAATAATAATGTGGAACTATTTAGTCTATTTGCAAACCTCAATTTTCCTTTTGTGTGCCTGGGCATATGATACATACAATAATTGACTTCCTTTCTTTCTTTCTTTCTTTTTGGTGAGGAAGATTGGCCCTGAGCTAACATCTGTACCAGTCTTCCTCTACTTTGTATGTGGGATGCCTCCACAGCATGGCTGATGAGTAGAGTAGGTCCGCACCCAGGATCCGAACCCACGAACCCTGGGCTGCCAAAGCAGAACGTGCGGAACTTTCACCACCTGGCCACAGGGACAGCCCCAATAATTGGCTTTTTAAGTAATAACTCTCCATTTCAGGGTAAACTTCTTATCATAGATCTAAATGTTCAGCTCTCCTTCTCTCAACCCTCTTTACCTTTCCTAAGGAAAGCGAGCACTGATAAGATTGACAGCCTTGCTAGTAAAGATCTGCTCTGTATATGTGACTCACCGGCTCTCGCCCTCTCTGTTCCCTTTGACTCATGCAGCTGGTGCAGGAGACTCTGACATTAGTGCAGATTCTGTCCTCTTTGCAGCCAACTGGAATATTAGAGTTTAGGAAGGGGTTAGGGGGCTGTGGAGGTGAACAGACGCCATAAACCTTTACTGAAGCCATGTGCTTCTGGTTAGTTGGCTGAATTCTCTAGATTTGGAGCATTAATGACCCAAATATAGCTGATAATTCAAGTGTTTCTTTGAGAGGAAGGGTGATTGGTGGGCCAGGATTCTGGCATTTCATTATCTTTAGTCAATATACCACTTAAAACACCATAATCACTTCTTCCAACAGCAGCCACTCTTCCTCTTTCCACAACTACCTATTATTTTTAGCCAACCCACGCTCAACCCACACACATGCTGTTGCTTGTTATGTTTTTTTCTTATTCCTTGTCAAAAACTACTGAAGGAGAGGAAACTAAGGATAGAACAATATATGCAAGACAACTTTGAGATGTAGAAAGCCAATGGCTGTGTAGTATTGTTTTAGCTCGCGTCAGAATTACTTTCAGATGACCTTGGCCTTTCCTATGGAGACGGTAAAAAGATCAGTGATTGCCAGGGATTTGAGGGAAGAGAAGAACGAATAGCTGGAGCACGGAGGATATATAAGGCAGTTAAACTATTCTGTATGATATTATAATGGTGGATATATGTCACTATACATTTGTCAAAAGCCGTAGAATATACAAAACCGAGAATGAACCTTAATGTAAACTATGGACTTTAGGTGATAATGATGTATCAATGTAGATTCATCGGTTATAACAAATGTACCACTCTGGTGTGGGATGTTGATGATAGGGGAGGCTGTGTGTATGTAGGGGCAGGAGGGTAACTCTGTACTCTCTGCTTAATTTTGTTGTGAACTTAAAACTGCCCTAAGAAATCAAGTATACACACGCACACACATACACACGCACACACACACACACACACACACTTCTGATGCTGTATTCCTCACCTTGTCCTGGTTCACATACCTGAGTAAGGCAATTTGGTCAAGGAACACCACTGGGGGACAGGTATTCAGTTTTGATAGGAGCCTAGTGGCTAACTAATAGCTGCTTTTTAAAACTTGTTAGCCACGTTAGGAAGAGGATGATGAGTCCAAAACCCCAAGGGCCCCCTCTGAGTGGAGACTGTCTCCTTTCATCAGACTCCAGTCACCAGAATCATCAGTAACAGAGATTTGTAGCTCAAAGCAGTCAGTAGGGCTGTGGGGCGCAAAGATAGAGAGGGCCAGGCACAGAGTAGACACTCAACATTTCTTGAGTTCTAGGCTTTCAAGTGCAGAATGGAGGGAGGAGGTAATTTGGCAAGACCTAATAAAGTTGAAGATGCATATACACCATTATCAAAAAATTAAGCTTCTACAGTTCTACCTTAGAGAAATACGTTAAAAATGTTTGTTATAGCACTGTTTGCAATAGTGAAAATATGAAAATAACTTAAGCATCCTCAGTATGAAAATGTATAAACTATGGTTTCATCATATATTGTAGTAGAACACATCAGTTATTTATAGATGAACCAGATCTATACGTAACAGGGATAGAACTCAAAAACATAATGTTGAGCGAAAGGTTTAGAAAGATATATTCAATATGACTCCATTTATATAAAGTTAAAACACAAAGAATAATTTTGCTATTTATATATACACGTAGAAAAAGTATAAAAGTATGTGGAATGTTATATACCAACCTTAGGGTAGTGGTTATCTCTAGTGTGAGAAGGAAGAAAAAGGGATGACGATGAGTCTCTAGCTTTGACCATAATGGTTAATGTCTTAATATTTTATTTAAATAAAATTATTCTTTAAAAATTCATAATTTTTCTTAAAGATAAAACTCTCATGCAAAGGTGGCATGAATATTAACATCAGTTTGATGTTGGCAGTGGATACAGAGTTGCTAGATTGGTTTCTGTACTTTTTAAGAAATTTAAACTATTTCATAATTCTAAAAGTGGATGAAAAACATTCTTTCCAGACAGAGAGGAACAGCTTGTGCAAAGGCCCTGAGTAGAGAAGGATCTTAGCAAGTTCAACTGAGAGAAAAATGCTGGATGACTGGAGTGATGTCCACCTGGATGTTATGTAGAGTGTCATGAGATAAGCTTGGCCAGGTAACCAGGATCTTGATTTTCAAGGCCGGGTAGCCCAGGTTAAAGGTTGTGGATTTTGTTCTAATGGCACTGGGAAACCACCAATGGATTTAAAGCGATGTAGTGCTGTGCGGATAATGGATTGAAGGATGGGAGGACAGAAAAAAGAGTGCAGAATGGATGTACAGAGACCAATGGGATCTAGTGACAGTGGTGCCAGTATGGATGGATAGACATTGAGAGATTTGAGATCAATTTTGGAGGTAGAGTTGACAGGTCTTGGTGATGTATCTTATGTAGAGATTTTGGGAGACTGTGTTGTTAAGGATGATTCTAAAATTTCTGTAATAAGGTGATGAATGGATATACAGAGCTGGAGGAAACCAGGGAAAGATCAAATTTGGTGTGAGAAATCAAGTGATGAGTTCGAATTCCTGTGAGACAACCAAGTGAAAATATTGACTGGTTACTTGGTTATAAAGGTTAGGATAAGAAGAATGCTCTGGATGAGAAATTTAAATTTAGTAGACATCAGCAGATTGATGATAGTTGGAGCCATGATAAATCACCCAGGAAGAACACAGAGAGAGTAAGAAGACAAAGGGTCTAAGAACTAAGCCTTGGGGAGCTCCCTGTTGAAAGATTGAGTGGAAGGGAGGGGACCCAGCAAAAGACTGAGCAGCCAGTGAAGCAGAAGGAATGTCCAGAGGATGTGCTGTCAGAGCCGAGGAAGGAGATGGTCTCAAGTACTGAAGACTGAGAGGTTAACTGCATGTTCTTTGTCCCAGTATGTTGAAATGAGAATGCATTTCACAGTTACAGAAAATAGCATAGCTCTCTTGAACGGGAATGAATTTTCTTTGACATTCCGTTTATTGATGTACAATTTTAATTATTAAACTTATAAGTATCATGGATTTCATAAAAATTTGTTTATATGAAGCAGACACACGCAGACTTATGTACTACCTGGATTTGGTATAGGAATTAATGAGGATAGCCAGGACAAGATTTTTGTGGTAGATAAGCCTTAAGTAGGTTTTTCCATTGGTGTGAAATTTTCTTGAGGCGTATCAGCACATTATATTTCTGTTTTTAAATTGTGATAAAATATACAGAAGATTTACCACTTTAAGCATTTTTAAGTGTACCATTCAGTGGCATCAACATTCACAACATTCACATTGTTGTGCAGTCATCACCACCATCCATCCAGAGCTTTCTTTATCTTCCCAAACTGAAACCCTACCCATTAAACAACAAACCCCTATGCCTCTGTCCCCCACAGGCCCTGGCAACCACCATTGTACTTTCCGTCTCTCTTAATTTGACTGCTCTATTCTAGGTGCCTCATATGTAAGTGGGATCATACAGTATGTATTCTTTTATGACTGGCTTATTTCACTTGGCATAACGTCCTCAAGGTTTGTTCATGTCCTAGTATGTGTCAGAATTTCCTTCATTTTTGAGGCTGAATAATATTCCACTGTATGTATGCACCACATTTTGTTTATCCATTCATTTGTCAGTGGGCACTTGGGTTGCTTCCACTTTAGCTGTTGTGAATAATGTTGCTGTGGACATGGGTGGATAAGTATCTGAGTCCCTGCTTTCAAGTCTCGTGGGTATATACACTTTCTCCACATCCTTGCCAACACTTGTTATTTTCTGGGTTTGGTTTTTTTTAAGCAGTAGCCATCCTAATGAGTCTGAGGTAATATCGCTTTGTGGTTTTGATTTGCATTTCCCTAATGATTAATGATGTTGAGCATCTTTTCATGTTCTTTTTGGCCATTTGTATATTTCCCTTGGAGAATTGTCACCTCTGAAAGCACCAACTTTAGATTTTATTCTGATAAAATGCATGTGTCATATTACAGACTTTTTAGAATATGACTTATTGGTTGTTCTATTTTTTAAAACTAGTTCTTGATTTTGAATCGATGACATAGTCAAAGAGAACATAGAGAAAAAAAATACCAAATCCTGTTTTTTGAAAAATAGGCCTTATATAGTTTAAAAAGTAAAATAAAACGAAGGGAAATTTTAACATTCGTATTTTAAGTGGCTTATTTTCATTTTGGTTTTGGTTTTATATGAAGTGGTAAATATATTTTTATTATTCTTTAATCTTATTATATAAATCTACCTAAAAATGCTAATGAAAATAGTTTGTTTCCTTTTCAAATTTCATTTAAATGTAGGTTATATCATTTAATATTTCATAAAGTGTCTGATCAACTGGTAGAGATGACTTTAAAGAGTCAGACCCTCAAGGAAGGTTGTTTTTGGATAAAAATCATGTGAAAGACCATTTAGTTTCACTTCCACAGTGTTTTTCTTTTATTCCTAGAAATGAAGAGTAGTTGAGTTTTATTGTATGTGGTACACACACACACACACACACAGAATCGTTTAAGTTAATCTGGTTAAAATTATCCTGGAAACCAAGTCTCATTAAAGTTAGATTTGGAACTGAGAAACAAATCTCATCCCTTAGTTCATTACCAGGACCCTGCACTGTCTTGTAAACGGTTGAATTTCTTCAAATGGATGTTTTGATTGGCTCTCTGCTTTAGTGTTCTTTTTTAACAGAAGTGTGTCTGCTTGTTTTCTTTAACAGTTGTTTCGAGAAGTACGAATAATGAAGATATTGAATCATCCTAATATAGGTACGAAATTTATATACACAATTAATGATGAAGTATTTTCCTTAATTTGAGGCTATTTGAAAAGATACAATTTTAAGAAGGTTTTATATAAAAAAGAAGAAAAGTGATAACCTGAGAAAGTGATACTTCAGGTAAAAATAGAGATGTTAACTGAAGGTTACAAATTGCTGTTTTCTACTACCTTACTATCTTCTACTCTCCACTAAAATATATATGACTTGAAGGTAATGCATACAAGTGTGTTCTGTATCTCTTTAATAAATCTCTCTAAGTAGATTGCATGCCATTTAGGTATTGATAAAAAAATGAATTCCAGATCATTTGATAATATGCATTTTAGTTTGATCATAGTTTATAGGCAAAGTAACTAATTAGAATTTTAAAGAAAGTAAAGAATTGATTTCAATTTTAGTGAATTTATTTCCGTAAGTTCTGATTTCCCCCCATATTTACAAATAAATATTGATTACGTATGTATTATATGAAGTCATTGAATTGTAAGAACTAAAAAGCAATGCTTTTTTTAATCTGTTTACTTTTTAAACACATATTCCTTGCACCTTTAAAACTTTTATGTTTATTAGAGATACTAATGTGATTGTTTTTGGTGTATAATTTCCACTACATAAGTCTGATAATTTATTGGTTTTTTTAACCAGAAACTTTTATAATATCACATAGTTTTAGAATTTTTTTGGATTTGTACCAAATATTATTTAACATTTTAAGATAGGCTCATTATAATATAGTTTCTTTTTAAGCTTTAGTTAAAATTGTATTCTGATTTTAAGATTTTCCTTTTTATTACCTTATTCTAATTAGAAAAAGTAATGGTTTTTTAATCCCAGAAACGTAACTCTCTTTTGACCCAGCAGTTGGTTCCAAATCACTTCATGGTAAGTAGTTTTCTTCCATAGTAGTAATAACCCTTGAGAGAATTTTTAAACTTAAATTTGTAATTAATAATTTTTAGTAACTACTTAAGTTTTCCACTGGTTTAATGTTACCTTAAATTTTCTTAAAATGTATCTATTAGGTGCTAACCATTGCAGAGTTATATCTCTAATTTCTTTTTTCAGTAAAATTGTTTGAAGTTATTGAAACAGAGAAGACCCTCTATTTAGTCATGGAATACGCGAGTGGGGGTAAGGATGAGGGGAATTGAAAAGTTATCTTGGATGAGTCATACGGAATTATCAACACCCAAAGGTTCATTGTATTATTTATGTTTCCATTGTTGTTAATGAATCTGTAATTTTATTAAAATGCCTTTAAGTGATATCTTAAGGAAAATTCAGTGTTTGCTTTCAAGATCTATTGATCTTACATTTGGAAGTTAGATTTTGACTTATTTAAAAATTACTTATGGACATTTTTCAAAGCTCTAAATTTGCATTGTTATCTATGAATGTTTCAATTCTCTTATCTAAATATTATATGATAATATTATGATTAGAAGCTTTAGATTGTGAGCAAGAAATCTCAAATTTAGAATGTATTTAATAAAGTTTATAGTAAAAGCATATTCTAGGTCAGATGTTTATTTCATTCATTGTTTATATATGACAGATTCTCAATGTATATACTTTTTCAAAATAATCCATAAAATGTTTCAATTTGAACGAGTATTGATCTATATATTTTACAAGTTAGAAGACTGAGTTGACAAGGAAATAGGAAGATGCATTTGTAGTAGAATATAATGTGTATTTTGACTACATAGTGTCAAAAACAGGAATGATTTCTAAACACTGAAATATAATAGAAAATTATTTTCATCTCCTGGACTTTCCCTAAAATGAGAGAAACGTCAGCTCAAAATCACTGTTCTGTTAGGCATAGTACTTAACGTTTTCGGAAACAGGTTTAAAATTTATGGAGTTAAATCATTTAATAAGTAAAAAGAGAGCTCTTGAAGGTTTTAAGGGCTCAGAGAATTTAAGCAATTGAAGGAGAGGGCAGCTGAAATTATTTAAACCACTTTGGTTAACTTTTTTGCTAATCAATAGAAAAACTTCGTGTTGGATTGTATTGAGTCCTTTTAGCTAAAAAAGTATATATATTTTTATGGTGATTCAGATTTTATGTAACTAGAATAAAGAAGATTTATTCTAGCCTAGAGTATCTAAACTATGTGATTTTATATTCTCTTAGATTTCTAAAATTTTTTACTACAGATATATATTTTTTAATTGCTTTTTCAGTTTTTTATGCACTTTGAAAGTTTTAGTAAATTTGGTTTTTTGCAAAGCTTTATTTCATCCTGAAAATATTTTGGTGTAGGTTTTTGACTTAACCTGAAAACCTGTGTCATTAATGTTTATTATTATAGGATTTTGAATAAGTATCGTGCAATTCACATAAAATATAGGTCTATAATAAAATTAATGAATCTAAAAATACCACATAATGAACTATTTCTCTATTTTTCTATTCTTTAGTTAGATTTATATAATAATTTGTCAGCTTGGGCACCCTGAGTGTTATTTTTAGTTCAGTTATTTTTTTTTTTAGTGATCTGAAGTCTAAAGAAAGGGGCTAGACATGCTTTGATACTTTCGTATGAGAAATAGACTGCTAAAAGTCTGTGGACACCATTCTGTTTTTATGAAGGTCCACCGAAAGGCTGTGTTAATATTAGTATGTATACTGTATTAACGATCCATGGTAAGTACAGTCAACTCTCTATTGGTGCTCATGAAAGGGAGCAATGGCTGGAGTAATAGAGCACACAGGGTCGTCGCTGATCTCCTTCAGTAGCATAGCTGGACAGGCAGTGTCGTGTAGAGAGCTGTGGACTGGAATGCAGCCCCAACCAGGTGGTCCATCACTCAATTCTGATTCCTGGTGATGGATTTTCTTTGGGTCTTGCCAGTCAGTGATCCTGTAACAAAACCATCATGGTTCTGTGGCAGTAAATCTAGAAGCATTTTCTTGCCTTTTTAATCTATAAGTGGCAAGGCAACTCTGGAAAATAAAACACTTAGTATTTTTCCTCTGAAATTTCCAGATATTTTAGGATTGAATCTTACGTGCACACTACAAACCTAGCACGAACAAGAGTTGAGTCAGACAGCTCCCTCTTTGCCAGGAGTAGATCAGTTCATTCTGGTTCACTAATGGGGCAAAAGCTCTTCAGTGATTAGAAAAGTAGGGAACTCCTTTATGATTTTGAACCATGTTTAGTCCACAGGAGCCCATTCTCAGCCCATCTGAGAAAGCTTCTAACCATTAGAAGTAGGTTTCAGGGCCACTCTGGAATGGTGTGTTTATTCCTTCTTTCATTCATGCCAACAATATTTATTAACTGTTTACTGTGTACTAGGTAATATTCTAAGGGCTGGGGACACATGGGTGAGCAGAGACAAAGTCCCTGCCCTCAAGAAGATTACATTCTAGTTAGGGAAGCAAATCCTAAGTAAACAATATTTCACAAGTGAAGGACTGAGTCATGTAAACATCTGAGGGATGAGCATTCCAGGCAGAACTTAAGAGTAGTCCAAATCTTTGAACTCTTGCATATATCTTTCCCAGCCTAAATTCACATATGTAGAATTAACTGCTATGATGGGTCCACTAGGGCATCCATTCATTTCTCTGTTGTCATCATCCCATTTAATCATTTAAGTCTGCTTGATATATGCTGTCTGACATTGTAGATGTATTAGTTTCATCTGACATACGTCATTACGTATTTGATTTTTAATATTTTACTTATATCTTAGGACTGATATTTCATATATGTGTATGTAATATATCTGTATACCTGGATACAAATATATAATTTATTGAGTGCTTACTATGTGCCAGTCACTGTGCTAAGCACATGCATTGTTTCATTTAATCCTCACAACAGCTGTGTGAGAAAGGCCATAGATAGAAACTGGGTCTTAATGAAGTTAAGAAATCTTCATAGTGTCTCCCGATAGCTCCTTAAGGCTAAACCAGGACGTACCAAAATTGGTCTGATTATAACGCCTGAGTTTTTAAACACTTTCTGTACTTTCTAAGAGCTCTTTAAGCCACTTTGTGTGTTTTTGATACACATGTTTATCTATATGTTGCAAATTATAAGAGCACAAAAAATAAATTTATCCCTTGCACTGAGATATTTTATTTTTAATATTGTAACTATACATTAATTTTTTTTACTATTATTGACTAGAGAAAAATGAAAAGCCTTAGACATGTAAACTAATGGATCTATCACAAGATTTCTACAGTTTCTAGTTATCTTTAAATTATTTCAACAAATATGTTTTGTCTGTCCACTTTGTGTTCTGTCATGGGGATGGAGATACAGATAAAGTACAGACAGGGTGATATTCAAGTAGTTTGCAGTTCATTTGGGGTAATGGGAGATGCGCACAGGATGATTTAATTCTGTATTATAAGAAGTTAAATACCAAAATAAATGAAATGAATGTAGTGAGAATAAGCATAATCAGAGTATAGGAAGGAAAGAAAGAAATCAATGTGGATGGAAGTAGTGAGACGGAATTTGACTAAGACTACATGACAAGTGGAATTTAAAAGAGAGAGATCCAATGTAATATGACTTTTGCTATTTTGTTTCAAACATAGGCCCCAAATGCAAAGCCAAATGTAATTTTTGATTGCCCATACTGTGGCTTCCCTTTATTAGAATGGATAATAAAGAGTTGACTGTATTTTTACATACTACTTGAAAGCAGAAAGCAAGTTTCCTTGGTTGTGTTTTTATGACTTTCTTAAAGAGTTTTGCTAAATCATAAGATGCTACAGGTATTCAATTTTATATGTAATTTTTTCCTTTTTTTCTATTCATGTAATGGTTTGTGATTTACGTAGAACTATCAGAAAATTGTAGGCCAAAACCTCCTTTAAAAACAAGACAAAAACTTGACGTTGCATATATTGTTAATTGAAAATCTCTGTGTATTTTACTGCCTGCTTTGCCTTTCTGATTCAGGTGAAGTATTTGATTACTTAGTTGCCCATGGAAGAATGAAAGAAAAAGAGGCCCGTGCAAAATTTAGGCAGGTATGGAAAGTAGTTTTCAACTTTGTTTTTTGATATTTTTAGTGATGTACAGTGCACAGTATCACAAACTGGACTTCAGAAGACATGGTATTTTAAAAAGAAAAATTCCTGTTTTCTTTTTAAGAATGGAAAGCTGAAAAAGAAATCTTTTCCTCCTGAATTTAAATTTAAAAATAGTTACAAATGATTATTTTTAGATTACCATAAATAGTGAAATGTTTACAGATGAGACTTGTCTTATTAATTCCTTGATAGTCTTAGAAATGTAGACTAGACTGAGATAGATAGCAAAGAAATACTTCATCCTTTATCCAGTAATTCTTGCCAAGTATTATTAGTTTTATGTATGTAGTATAAATATGGCTGTTTAAAGAGGTTATTATTTTATTTTCTTTTATAATTAGAGATGTCTTGGTGTTAGAACTCATATTTTGTAGATTTAAAGACTATGGTCAATTTTATTTAGTCAGGTAGGCAGAGAACTTTGCAAATGTGGCAGAAGAATATAGTGATATTTGTATTTCTGGTTCAAGTTGAATATGACTTGTTACAGAAATGATAAAATAAGAAAAAGTAATTTAAGTTCATCTAAGATTTCTTTTTTAATTTTTAGGAATGAAGTGATTAAAATTAGCATTCTTTGTAAATTACTGTGGAAATGAGAAATTAATGAATTGTAAATTGTTCATAAAATTGACTTAAGTAAAGTTTCAGCAGACAACTTACTGTATCCCAAACTTAACCTCTGTGAATGTTTTGAGGTGGGAGGATCTCGCCATTGAATAATGCAGTAAAACTTGTGCATGTGGATGGGGATTCCAGCAGGAGTCAGAAGCCAGAACTCTTTCATGGCAGAAATTCCACCCTGCTAGAGAAGTGTGTAATATTATAAACCTCCAGGTTTGACTGCTAGAGGTCAGTGGTCATAGAGTTTGGGGAGAATGACAGCATTCTCTTTAATTATCTTTCCTTTCTTAAGTCTTTAAGTCTCAGGAGATTTTGTTTTCTAGAAATGCCTCTAGAACTGCTTCATAGAGACCATTCCGTCTCATGTGAAATGCATGTTTGATAACCAAATGATTGTCTATAACATGCCTTCTTCACTGTATCAAGACAAAGTGATTTGAAAAAGATAGTGTCATTATCAGCGAGTTTCTGTCATCCATGCTAGCCCATGTAGTATGTCAATAAGATGTATTAATATTTACAGATAAAAGTGTATATCCATTGGCCAATGAACATGACTTTAGTGAAAATTGGATATTAGAATTTTGAAGCATATTGCTTAAGAGAACTAATACTATAAATGTTCATTGTAAGATTCTGCTGCATTTTGGGGGCTCACACTTCAAATTGATCATAGTCATTCACAGTGGCTCTGCTCAAAAACATTTAATGGCTCTGTAGTACCTGCTTAGTTTGGAATTCAGAGACTTTTACCAACCTGTCTATCACGGTTTGACTCCCACTGTTACCCTTTTCCCACCTACATTGTGTTGCCCCAACATCAGTGCCTTTCACCGCATTACCGTCTACTTCCCCATCACCAAATCTCCACGTTTTAAAATATTACTGTCCTTCAGGGATGGCTTAGATCATCCAGGAAGCATCTCTAACTGAAATTTTTCTTCATGATTCCCCCATTTCCCTGTACCTCTGCTTCTGTGATTCTGCCTTGTATTACAGTTACTCATATACATGTTTTCTTCTCCTAATCAGACTGTCAGCTCCTGAAGGGCAGGGTCCATGTAGTGTTAATTTTTGTATTCTTCTAGCAACAAGCACATTTTCTTGCACATAACAGGTACTCAATAAACTGTTGAGTCAAAATAAATTTAATTGAATTACATATTACTCATTGTGTGTTGATTTTCTTTTGAATTCATGTTTTCTCTGTTTGAACCATGTTAGTATACATTAGCATAACTTTATAAAACAGTACTGAACTATCAATTTCATCACTTCTACTTTGAAGTTCCTTTTTTTAACCCATGTTTCTTTCAGCGTGGTCATACTTCACATCACCTTTGGGTTTCTAACAATCTCATTTCTATCTCCATTTGTCAATGCCTAATCAATATTTAACATTCAAACTGGGTTTACATTTAACTGAATCCACAGAATTGAACGTTCTGCTGTGCATTCAAATGGTCGTCCTCCTATACATCAGATATAATTGTATGTACAAAATAGTTCTTGATTGCTCTCAAATTCTTGCCATTTCTGTATTTTATGTAGTAAATAACTGTCATAGAATGTTCATAACCTATTTCTCATTTGTATCTTTGACCCTTAAACTGTTGGGTTCCTCCCTGTTTAACCTTGTCCCCAAAGAGCCCTGTGTAATGGTTAAAAATCATGACTGTATACAAAATATAGTTACCGTTGTAGAATGCTTTGCCTGAATTAGTGACAAGTTTGAGATTGAATTTCTTTTTTCCTTCTTTTCTTTTGATAATTGGGTTTCTTTTTAAGGCTCAAAAATTTTCCCATTTCTTTGTATGTGAACAGCCAAATAGAGGGTGTTGCTAAATACCCCATTGATAAGTTCTTAGTCAGTTGACCTCACTAAAGAAACATGCTTTGAACACATTTTATATAATTCCTAAAATAGACTCTTGCTTTTTGAACTTGAATCGACTGTCTTGGGATACTGATTCGTGTGTACCAAAGCTCTTATTCCAACATTGGAATAAACCATTTGACCAAAACTATAAATTGTACACATTTCATCATGTAAATAGAGAAATGTAACAACCCATAAAAATCATCACAAACTCTGACAGAGAAATATTTTAGTGTATTTCAGCAAGAGACTACTGCTTTTCCACATTTTCCACATTTAAGAGTGAAAGTTTCATCACTCTGACTTTAATGTGTATAGTTTTCTGAACTAAATGAACAGTGAAATTATTAAATATTACTTTGAAATCCTAGTTAGTAATTTATCTAAGTTGGAGGTGATAATTGGGGAAAAATTGCGATGTTTTACCATAAAATCATTTTGAATCTTTTATCCAAATGTTTATTTCAGATTGTATCTGCTGTACAGTATTGTCATCAAAAATGCATTGTTCACCGAGATCTTAAGGTAAGCAACTGATTTTATAACAAATTCTTAATTATTAACAGATATAGTATTAGAGCTATCTTTTCGTTGCCTAACTGTGCCAGGTACTATACACGGAAATTAGTTTTTATTTAATCCTCATAGCAACTTTATGAAAGGCAATATTTTCACTGAGGAAATGAGGAAAATATGAATGAGGTTATCTAGCATTAAAGGCTAGAGGATTTGTTTCATCATTAATTAGCTTATTTTAACAGAGAAATGTGGAACTTTGTCCCAGACTAAGAATGCCTGAGGTCCCATTCAATCAGAAGCAAGGTCAGGGGACAAATCCAGGTTTGTCTGATGTAAGAGCCAGAGCCCATTTTTTACATCAAAGCTCAAAGAAGTAAGGAAATTTTTTAAATGTTTTTATGAACATCAAATGCTTGTGATTAGTATAAACTGGCATCCGTTAGAATCAGAAGTGTGTGATAGTCAAGAAATGTTTGTAGTAATGAACTTGGAAGCAAAGATATCTCTTTGAGGTACCGATTTAATTTCCTTTGGGTATATTTCCAAGAGAAGGATTGCTGGATCATAGGTAGTTCTATTTTTAGTTTTTCGAGGTACTTCCATATGGTTTTCCATAACAGCTGTACCAATTTACATTCTCTCCAGCAGTGTACAAGGTTTCCCGTTCTCCACATCCTTGCCAACATTTATCTTTTATATTTTTGATCATAGCCATCCTAACAGGTGGGAGATGATATCTCATTGTGATTTTGGTTTGCGTTTCCCTGATGATTAGTGATGTTGAGTACCTTTTCATGGACCTCTTGATCATTCGTATATCTTCTTTGGAAAAATGTCTACTGAGGTGGTTTGGGCCATTTTTTAATTGTGTTGTTTGGTGTTTTGCTATTGAGTTGTATGAATTCTTTATGCATTGTGGATATTAATCCTTTATCAGATATATGGTTTGCAAATGTCTTCTCCCAGTCGTTAGGTTGTCATTTTGTTGATGGTTTTCTTTGCTGTACAGAAACATTGTAGTTTGATGAAGTCTCACTTGTTTACTTTCACTTTGGTTGCCTGAGCTTTTGGTGTCATATCCAAAAAGTTAATGGTACTGTCCTGAATATTGGAAATTTGCTAAGAGAATGGATTTCAGATATTCTCATCACACACACACAAAAATGGTAACTATGTGCGGAGATGATATGTTAATTAGCTTGGCTATTATAATTATTTCACTGTGTGTATGTACATCAAATCATGTACACCTGAAATATATACAAGTTTTATTCAAAGATAAACAGAAAAAAAAAGAAAGTAATGGTTGTGGCCAAGTAAGTTTGTTTTTATTTAATGGAGGTAGAAATATGTCCCTGAGCTAAAATAGTTTGTCTTTTTTTCCTTTTTCCCTCTTCTTCCAAATTTAACTTACGTTGTTTCTTACCTTGGAGTCTAGTTTTCTTTTTTACTTCTTTTCCTGTGGCCTCTGTCAATTACTAGCAGTAGTTTATATTATATTTGAAAGTACTGTACTGCATAGTTGTCAAAAGTCTCATCCTGGGGCCAGCCCGGTGGCTCAGCAGTTAAATGCACACATTCTGCTTCGGCGGCCTGGGGTTCGCTGGTTCAGATCCCGGGTGCGGCCATGGCACCGCTTGGCAAGCCATGCTGTGGTAGGCGTCCCACATATAAAGTAGAGAAAGATGGGCACGGATGTTAGCTCAGGGCCAGTCTTCCTCAGCAAAAAGAGGATTGACAGCAGATGTTAGCTCAGGGCTGATCTTCCTCAAAAAAAAAAAAAGTCTCATCCTGTATTTGGCTTTATTTTTCTGAGATTACAGACTTTCTACTGCTCCAAATTTTTCTATTTCTCAATTTCCTCCCTCAGTCATTTTAAAGGGAGATCATTTCTGCAAAGAAAGGGAAAAAGAGGACTATTCCCCTGCCTGTGTGTTTGACTCCCAATTTATCTCATTTCTTATATGAAAAAAAAAATCACGTTCAAACCCTGTGTTTTCCTTCCAGTCGAGTGGAGGGAGTTTCCTGTACAATTCTGGAAGGAAACCTCAGAGGCTCCTCAAGCTCTCCTCCTCTGAGGCAGCTTGGGTACTTTGATATCCATCCAGACATCTTCAGAGAGACTGAGAAAAGTCAGCTTGCTCACACGTGGCCTTAGATATTTACAACGACCAGGCCCTTACATCAGAACATCAAAATAACCTGCTTTTATCACACAGTCCATAAATTATTTATGTTATGGTTTAATATAAATCTCCCAAATTTATGTGCTGTTATAATATTTATGTCATAAATCACACCACATTTTGTTGTGTATTTTTGGGTGTTGGATGTATCTCCATTTTCCAAAACAAATATCCCAAGCTAGCATACCTTAAAAAAAGAGAGGAAGATGGGGGGTGGGGGAGGGAAGAGCTCTATGATGGGCAGAGTGCCTGGCTGTCATGACTCTTGGACCTCCAGTGGTGGAGAAAACTCTGATCTTCGTTTTAGTCAAATTTTACTCCCTTATGTGATCTCATAAATCACTTCTACAAAGTAACGTATAACTTTGTTAGTCTGTCAGTTGTAACGTCCAGTTTGAAACAAAACATGTACAGAAGCAAATCCTGTATTGAATTGCTTGCATTTACCAAAGGCACATTTAAAATGTTTCCTTTCAGTGATTCTGATGTGGGATTTTAGAAAACCAGCATCTCAGAACATGAGGGGGAAAAAATCACTGCTTTCTACCAAAGTATACCTCTAGGAGAGGTCTCGTTTTAGAACAGGAAGAGGAAGCTTCAGACAGACAAAGTCTAATGGAGGCGGCACTGTATTGTTTCATTTTACTGGAAGAACAGGACTTTGTTGAGGAAGCGTTCTGTAAGAGAGGACGAAGGATCGAATTCAGTAGAACAGAACCTCTGCCTGGCAGTTATTTTAGGTATACTCTAGAGCTTTGCATTATTAACCAATGATACTCTATTAAAATGGAGCACTGTTGGGTAAACTTGTTGATTAAGCCCAAAATGGATTAACATTACCTTGATTTATAAGTTCTTTAGAATAGGTCACGTTAAGGTACAGTTCCAGCATGTTTCTTACCATGAAGAAAGAAATGGGTTTAAAATATCCTGTGAAAGAAAATGGGTTTTAAATAACCTTTCTTAGAGAGTTGCAGTTATGCATATAAATGAGAGCTTTCCTTTTTTAGTGTTAAAATTGAGTCTTATATTGATGTAATTCTGAGAAGCTATGCGTTGAAGTACCAAGCTGAGCTTATAAATTCGATATTACATTTAAAAATGAGAGGCAAGGAATATGTGTTTGGGATCTGAAATAATTATAGTGAACAGTTTATTTTACATAGGCTTTTTACATTGTCCTTTTTATTATCTTCCTCTTAGGCTGAAAACCTTCTCCTTGATGCTGATATGAATATTAAAATTGCTGACTTTGGTTTTAGTAATGAATTTACAGTGGGGAACAAATTGGACACATTTTGTGGAAGCCCACCCTATGCTGCACCCGAGCTTTTCCAAGGAAAGAAGTACGATGGGCCCGAGGTGGATGTGTGGAGTCTTGGCGTCATTCTCTATACGTTAGTCAGTGGCTCGTTGCCTTTTGATGGCCAGAATTTAAAGGTATCAGCTAAATCCAATATTGATGTTTTATCCCCAAGCATGATAATTTCAAAAGTCAGTTATAAGTGCTCTCTTTCGCCTCTTTAAGGAGCTGCGGGAGCGAGTCTTACGGGGAAAGTACCGTATTCCCTTCTATATGTCCACGGACTGTGAAAATCTTCTGAAGAAGTTGCTAGTACTGAATCCCATAAAGAGAGGCAGCCTGGAAGTAAGTCCTTTTTTGTACTCCAGTTTTAAGTTTAGCAATTAAAATATTCCAGGAACTGAAGAGCATTTTAAATAATTTATTTCCTGTGTCTTTTTAGGAAAATTGCCGAATCATCTAATTTGCCTTTTGTTTAAAGCTAGGGAAAGCGACATGCTTCTTTCACTGCTCAAAGGTTGTCACAGTAGGTTTCTTTAAAGACTGTTATTTCTTCTTTGTCCTGCAGTGGAGTATTAAGTTAAAACAGCGTAAAAATAGAGATAAAATTGACTTCTAGTTGGAGAAGGAGGAAAACCTAGACTCTGTCAGGAATTGCTTGATCCAATACAGAAACCTTGTATTTAGTAAGTACAAATCTTTTGAGAATAAAAGAAGATAGTGGAAATTCTAATCCAGTAAATACTTCATGGCTGTATCTGAAATTAGTATCTGATATTAAAAAAATTCCTTAGAAACCTCTCGGAATCAGTACAGAAAACTTGCGATTTAAGTAGAGCATATTGGAAACAGGTATTTCATTTCTTAACACATTGTTGTGTTGCCTACCTACGTTCCCTATGTGAGGTTATTTAAAATAATAGACACTGTTATAAATGTACTCAGTATGTGACATCCAAATGACCTCAGAGGTTCGCATAACCAAAATGTCCAACCTTTTTTCCCCTGACACAGCAGTCAGAACAACTCATTTCTCAAGTATTTTTCCCATCTGTTTTTTAGAATGATATAATAAGATAATTTCAGAGATTCAGCATGTATTATTCATTAGTACTTTTTTGTCCTCGTTTATTTGCCTTAGTAGATAGGGTAGAAAATTCCGAGAATTAACCTCATTTAAACTGTGCTTTTTTAGTGTAGCAGTGGGGCTTTCTGGCACGGACTCCATGCTGGTTAGGAGGCAGCCTTGTAGGGAGCCATCCCTGGGCACAGAGCTCACAGGTTAGTTTGGGCTGTGTAATTTTATTCCAAAAATATTTTTCACGAAAAGACACAGTATGTTTTGATGGAGTTAAGATATGGTCAGTTCCATTGGAAAATTATTTTCAGTGCTTTATATCAGTGAATCAATTATCAGATATTTTTTACTGAATTGTTTGTTTAAATGTGATTACTCCCTTCCTATGATTTTTGTATTTTTTCCTTTGGTGGTAAAAGGTTATGTTAATAATGTTTTAATAGAGAATCCTGTGCAGTAGAAAAGCCCATTTTCATATTAACTGCTTTTCTAAACTTACTTTGAATTGTTATTCCTAGTTAAAAAGTTAAAATTGTTGACTCTCATATCATTTCTAAAATTTTATGGCAACGTAGGTCTCTCTTAATCCTGCTTTCTGACCCACTTTTATCATAGGAACCTGGTTTACCTGAATGTCACTTAGAAAATGTCCAGTTGAGGCACCAGCTCATCTGATGAGCAGAGCAAAAGACATACAAAAATTATTTGGGGGGAATAGATGTTACGATCTCTGTGGACAGACGATAAGATGTACTTAGTGTCTTAAAGGTGATTAATTTACAGTAGCCAGATATTTATGTCTTTCATCCTTAGTATTAAAATGCGAAGGATTAAAGTATTAGAATTTTCTGAGCTTAATTTAAAAGCCGAGTTATGATTATTGAAACATTTGATCATCAGAAGCTGAGCTTGATGTATTGAGTCTGGAACCTCCTGCTCCATCTTATCAAAACTAAGTTTTCAGCCATGAAACCATGAGTCTACATTGGAAATATTGTCATAATATTACAGATAATCACTATACAAAGGCCAATCTCCTTCACAGTTCCCAGAAATAACTTTCCAGAGAAATCTGACACCATTTAAAAAAAAAAAAGATTTTTTATACCAGACCTTAAGAAACTCCCTTTGAAATAGCAGTGACGTTGAAAATTGTCTTCACTTTTATTTTTCATACTAACTTTATTATCAACTTTCCAGCAAAAGAATCCACAAGCTGTGTTTTCAAAACACTAGTCTTCAGTGTGTAAACATAAATTTTTATGCAGTGTTTTCATGTCATGGTGCATTCTTTTTGTTTTTAACATAAGAATTTTTGGTGTGTACTTTTTGCTTTATCATAAACGTGAGCTCCTTCCTTGTCAATAGCGGTGTTGTTCTCCTTGGATTATGGATTATAATTTATTTAACTATTCCTTGTTTGTTGCATATTTAAGTTGTTTTCATTGTTTTTGCTAAAACTAATGTGATATACTTTTTTTCCTTTTGGGATATATGCTTAAATAAAGTCTCCAGAATTAGTAGGTCAAAGGGTATAAACAAACTGATAGGTCTTATAGATTATTGCCAAAAGATCACATGTGATCTGAGGCATTTGAAGGTACCTATTCTCCACAGCTTGTTTCAGTATTGGATATGATAGTTTCTTGTATTTGATGCCTTTATGGTAGTAATATGGTTTGTCATAATGACTTTAATTTGTATTATTTCATTAGAGATAATTCCCAATTTTTTAAATAACTAGTTATCCGTGCTTCTTCATGTATAAACTCTCTGTCTCTGAACTACTTGTCTAAAGAAGTCTAGTTAATCGGCCTTATAGATTTGTATTGGCTTCGTACATTTTAATATGGAATATTTCCCCTGTTCCTATATTTAAGAAAGTGAAACTTTATGTATTTTTTATGTCACTTGAGTATCATGAGTTATTTATTAAACACTAGTCTTTCTTCACTATATAATTTGTTATTATTGAAATTTGGTTTAGAGAATCTTGTTCAGCCGCCTATTGTCTTATTAAACTTTTAGTTTGACTTACACACCTTCCTGTTGCTTCTCAAATATGGCTGCATACTTAAGTATTTTTTAAAGCCTTATAAGTTAAGCACCTTATTTATCTTCCATGAAAATAAAATTAATGAAATTAGTTTTACATTCTACTTGCTTGACCTATGGTTGTTTCTAGACCTAAACAGTTATATAATTTTTCAGGTCATATGTATGAATACTGTCAGCACTTGCTCAATTGAACTAATAATGGGAGGGACAGCATCACACCTGATTTTTAAAGGATTTGTGTTTTATGTTGTACACTAAGGGTTTTTCCCCCCATTTACTGGAATATCTACTGTCTAGATTTTTTTGTTAGAAAGAAACTGAAAAACTTTTCTGCCATCCTCTCTATGTATATTTTCTTTCATTCTCCCAGCCCTTAGCCGGCATGGGCTGTTACCTTTCAAAATAATGCAAAATTTGAGCCTAAAGCAAAGCTCCTCCTTATTGCTGTTTCTCTTTCACCTTACGTTCTCCTCAAAAAGTATTTATTTTTACTATCAACACTGTTTTCAGCTGTTGCTAAGATAATCTTGAAAATCTTGTTTATGTCTGCCCAGTACAAGTGACAGTAAAAAAAATAGTTTATAATAATATTTTTTAAAAAATGAAAGATTTCTAAGTACAAATTCAGAAGTATCTACTTTACTTTACCAGGATTGAAACTATTTAAGAAAAATTATTTCCATCTAGCCATCCCTAAAGTCCGTAATTTTTTAATGTGCACCTAGGTGTAGGGTGTATATTTCTGCTGTTAATTTATTTAATTCTTTATAATTCATCTGAATCAATTATTTTGCCAGAATTTCTCAGCAAGTAGTCATTTATGTTCATTGGCAGTGACAGCTGAAATAAACTTTCTTTTGTTAAATTTGGTATCTTGTTTGACCTCTTGTTTCTCATTTTGAGATATCGCAAGTGAAATCCGAAATGGATTCGTTTATTCAACTGATTCTATTGCAGTCTGTTGACCTAGTGCTTTGTGCCCTGCCTGAAACCACATAGCCGGGGTCACCTGAACCCTCTCCTGTCAGCAGCACCTCCGTTTCCTGCGGACATTCCTCCCTTGGCTTTTCATGTTACCTCTGTGGTTCCCATGGAAGAATTTTGTACAGACATGAGGTTCAGACTTCTAAGGGTGCTTCCAGAGGCCTCTTCTCTTTCATGCTTCCACATCTTGTTGCTTTGTATGCCTTGTTCTGGGGAAAGACCTTCAAATTTAGAATTAATAGAGCTAATTCCCCTACCTGTTCCCCTAAGCAGATCTTCTTCCTTCCCACTTTTACCTTCCATTCCTTTTACAGAAGGAAAGTTTTCCTCAGATTTTTTTATTTTGCTTTGAAATAGAACTTTTTATGAGACAAACTTTGCTAACTGGACTCTTGGCGATTCCCGATGACTAGAATAATAAGACAGGAAAGCACAGCTGTGTTCTTTCTCTGGTTGCTGCCCAGTTGCTTTTGCTCATCACTGTAATTTTTCCACTTTCCCTGGATCAGCCTTCCCTCAGATTTATTTTGTGTGGGGACTAGCAGAGTCAGTGCCCCTTCTACAGGTCCTCAGGTGGTTCTTTTCCCAGTGCCGATCCTAAAATGCTGCTTATCCTCCTTGTTAATAAAATGTAGCGTTTCTCCATTGCCTATCAGATCAAGTTTAAATTCATCATCTGAAAATACTGACTTTATCTCCCATTCTTTGACTGCATATTCCCTCTGTTCCAGGTCAAAGAAGAGAGCTTCCTCACTATTCCCTATTCACATTCCTCCGCCTTGACTTTTCCACCAATCCAAATACTACCTATATTTCAAGAGTCACTTCAAATCCTACCTCTTATGATTCCTTCCCTGAAAACTCCAGCCCACCCCCCAGCTTGCTCTTTTTGGTCTTTATTAATAGTCACAGTTTTGAATAGTTAATTCTGTTGTGTGTTCAAATATTTTCATGTTTCACGAGTAAATCTTATTTCCACAAATCAAAGACAAATTGCCTGAGTGTTTCATCCACATACATATTTTTCCTCGATGTGGACAGATATGTAGTGGTTAAGAAAGGAGCACCAAATAAACATAGTTTGATTGAGCAACATGTCTTAATTTTACTTTTACTTGCTTATCTTTCAACTGTCAGATCTCTCATTGCCCCTGTATTGCTTACTTAATTCACCAATACCCTATTCTGCTGGGCACCTGAGTTAAAATCCTCAGGGCCCTCTTGGATTCCACCTTTTCCCTTACTCCCCAAAATAGATTTTGTCATCAAGTGCTATAGATTATATCTCTACAGAATTTTTTCTTCCATTTTCTCATGTCCAGTTCAGTCCTCTGTTGTCTGTCTCCTGGACATTTTAACAACTTCCTAAGATGTCCTCTTATTGCTAATGTCTTCTCTGCTTTTTATGTTACCCCCAGGGCTTCTGTAGCAGCCTTATTTTAAAACACTGCCCTGTTCAAAAGCAACAAAAAGCATTTGTGCTGAGAAAGATCATGCAAGGCACAGTCTTAATCCTCAAGGACTTTAATAGAGTGAAGGAGATAGACCCATACACAACTAGCTGTATAAAAAGGTAGAACATGGTAACGGGGACAATACGATATAAACAGAATTCCATGGGAACGCAGAGGAAGGACAGATGAGTAATGCAGACAAGAGGTTTTATTCATTCAGTCTACAAATATGTCTTGAGCATTTGTGGGGTGGGTATATTTAGGTGCTGGATATGCGATACTGATCAAATCACATTGGTCAATCTTTGTTCGAGTTTATGGTCTAATAGTGGAGATAGATAATTAAAAGGTAAACACAAAATGTTTACATAGTGACAAGTTGCATTAAATTGTAGGCAAAGATCAGAGTACTGTGGAAGAGTAACAGAAGGGGTCCAGATTTGTGTCAACATTGTAAGATAAAAAGGAACTTAGGTGGAAAAAGTTGGGGAAAACATTTCACACAGACATCCTTGTCTTTTACTCCACTGAGAAAATAGAAACCAATGGCCATGAACTCTTGATTCCCGCTACCATAGTCTTAACATTACTGTCACAGTGAAGAGGCGTCTTTTCTCTTGTCCAAGACTTAGCCATTCATTCCTGTGCTGGAGTTAGCACGTATGTGCCCTCTCAGTGCCTTGCTCCTTCAGTAAAGCTCTCTCTTCTGTACCATCCAAATCTCCTCTCTACCAGCTCCTTTCCCTCAACCTTTATATGTGCTTAAAGATGTCCCATTAAAAAATACAGTCATCCTTCAACCCCATGGTCCTTGTCCAGTATTCCTTCTTGCTCCTCTCATTCTGGCCAGACTTTTTAAAAAGTATCCCCCGTTTTAGTCACCAATTCCTTGCCTTCCATTTGTCTCCATGCATTGCCTTCTGACTCCCAGTTTCACTACTCCACTGAAACTGCCCTCAGTAAAGTCACCTGTCTTTGTTGCTAAATGCAATAGATTGCTTTTTTAGTTATCACCGTGTTTGACAGGACGCCACTGCCTCCTCTTTGAAAATCTCTTGCCTTGCCTTCCATGTCACTATGCAACTTCTTCTCCTCCATTTCTTGTTTGCATTATGCTTCTTTCTGACCTTTAAATGCTGGTGTTCCTTGAGGCTCTACCCTGGGCCCTCATCTGTTCATCCTTAATTCTCTTCATTGTTTCTGGAGAATCCCACCCACTCCTACAGCTTCTGTCATCATCCGTTGGCTGATTCCTAACTATCCATCCCTAGCCCAGATTTCTCTTGAGCTTCAGAATAAAACGTCAAGGTGTTTACAGAATGTGTTTATTGTATATCCCGTAGCACCTCAAACTCAGTTATCTGAAGCCGAACTCCATCCTTCCCCATCCAGTCTACTTCTCTTTCTGAGTTTGGTTTCTCAGTAAATGGCATAAACCTCTGCTCAGTTGTCTAAACCAGAAACCTGGCATCATCTTCAATTTCTCTGAGCCTTTTCACCTCTCCCCACATATCCAATCACAGAGTTTTGCTGATTTTACCAGCCAAATATTGAAAATGTCCTTTTTGTTTTGTTTCCACTACTTGCGTTTCATTCAGACTGGCATCATCTCTTTACTATATTCTAGCTAACACCTCTTAGTTGATTTCTCTGCCTCCGGTCTGGAACCCCGCCAATCCACTCTCCACACACAGGCCCGAGAGACTTTTCAAAATCACACTCTTCAAAGATACCCCTTACATGATTGAAGGAAACCTTCATGATTTGGTTTAAATTAGCCCTATTAATTTCCACCCCCCCATCTAGCTCCACAAGCCATCTTATACTGTGCTCTTCAGTCATACTGAACTTGCCGTCCCCAAGACATAGCCTGTTGGTGTTTGCCCTGCACCCCCTTCACCTGCCGTTTCCTCTGCCTGGATCACGCATGTTTTTTTGCTTCCCTTCCAGTTCCTCATTGCATGATTCACTCTTATTTACTCTTCCAGAATCTTTCACTTACTTAGGATGCTACTATTTATAAACCTCATTCCATTGGTTATTCTTTTCAAACTCTTAACATTGTAATCTTAAATTTGAGAACACTAAGGACTTAATTTGAGTTCGTTTGAAAAACCAGAAGTATTATGTCTAGCTTATGTTAGTTTTTTTCTGTGGCCAATCTCATTTATCATAAGAATAACCAATCTCTAAGAGCTCCCATTAAAAAGTAATGAGTTGATAAAAGGGCAGTTAGATTCTTTTGTTTGTACTGGTATGTGTGTGTGTGGTGAGGTGGGACTTGTTATAGATTTATTTGAAACATATTTAAAGGCTTTCATTTTTAAGCATCAACTGAGCTGCCACCTCCGTGTGCCTCCCTTCGTTACTAGATTTGTGCAGTCCAGCTGTAGAAATGAGTCAATAAAGGCATCAAGGAGTAGGTGGGCTGGGTTAGAGCCTGAGAAGCACAGAGGGATTGTATGTGCTGTGTAGCTACCCATAAGTAGTTCATTATATCCTTAGAGGATTTTTATCTCTTCACCTTCTAACCCAGGAAATTCTGCTGACAACACAGTTTTACTACTGCAGGTGCTGGTACCTGACTATTGTCTAGGGTTCTGCCAGACATAGTGTCTGAGAGAGGGGAGATGAGGAACCTTAATGTTTTGGGAAATCATGTGGCAGGAATTTGCAGCTCTGCTTTTTTCTTTTTTTTCCCCTGAATGTGCACCCTCCCCAACACTTTTCCCTTTATTGATGAATAATCACTAAAGACTTAATGGCAGCATTATTATTTTTTAAATTTGTAGTGGGTCTACTTTTATTTAAATTAGTTGGATAATGTCCTTAAGTTACCATTGCTCAAAGTGGTTATAAGAAATAAGTTAGGACTGCGTAATCTTTCACTGTGTATATATGTACCACAACTTCTTTATCCATTCATCTGCTAATGGACACAGGTTGCTTCCGTGCCTTGGCCATAGTGAATAAGGCTGCAGTGAACACGGGTGCAGATGTCTCTTCGAGATAGTGATTTTGTTTTCTTCAGGTATATACCTGGAAGTGGAAAAAAGAAGGAAATCCTGCCATTTGTGACAACATGGGTGGACCTTGAGAGCATTATGCTAAGTGAGATAATTCAGACGAAGACAAATACTATATGATCTCACTTATATGCGGACCCTAAAAAAAATGAACTGAGGAAACAGAACAGATTGGTGGTCACTAGAGGTGGGAGTTGGGGGGTGGATGAAATGGGTGAAGATGGTGCAAAGGTCCAAACTTCCCGTTATAAGATAAGTTAGTTCTGGGGATGTATTGTACAGCATGGTGACGATAGTTAACAGTACTGTATTGTTTATTACTAAGTTATTAAGAGAGTAGATCTTAAAGGTTCTCATCACAAGAAAAAAATCTATAACTGTGAGGTGATGGACGTTAACTAAATTTATTGTGGTGATCGTTTCACAATATATACGTACATCAAATCCTTATGTTATTTACCTTAAACTAATACAAAGTTATATGTCAAATATATCTCAATAAAATTGGGGGAAAAAGAAGGTCCTAATCTTTTAAGAGTTACATGTCTGCATAATCATATTTTAAGCGTATATGAATTATCTACAAATTTTTATTAAAATATGTGTCGTGTGACCAAGACCATTGGAAAACTCCTCCCATCTAACACAGCAGTATTCTTATAGATCCCAGCTATTAGAGCTCTGCTCTGGAGTTCTTATGTTCTAGTAAATGATTATGGTAAATATTATTAAATGAGGGGAAGGTACCTGAGCATTCAAGGAATTAGCCTCAAAAATATCTGTGCATGGAAAATTATTTTTCTAATTAGTAGAATATTGGCAAATAAAGTTTAGAGATGGAGAATATACTTTGCAGGACCTGGAAAAAGAATATTAATATATCAGCACCTAGAATGTTGCTGAATGAAAACCTAGAACTCTATATTAATAAAATGTTAAAAATGTTTCTAGATTAAAAGAGAATTATTCCCCTCTAGTTTGCCCTTTTTTGTGTGTGGTAAAAAAATACATAATACAAATTTATCTTTTTTACAATTTGAAGTGTACATTAGAATGTTGTTAACTATATGCACGATGTTTTACAGCAGATCTCTAGAATTTTTTGTCTGACGTGACTGAAACTCTATACCACTGAACAACAACTCTCCATTGCCTCCTCCTCCCAGCCTCTGGAAAACACCATTCTACTTCTTGTTTCTATGAGTTTGATTACTTTAGATACCTCATATAAATGGAATCATGCAGTGTTTGTCTTTTTGTGATTGACTTATTTCACTTAGCAATGTCCTCAAGGTTCATCCACATTATAGCATATGACAGGATTTCCTTTTTTAAGGCTGAGTAATATTCCATTGTGTGTATACCACATTTTCTTTATCCATTCATCCATTGGACATTTAGGTTGTTCCCTATCTTGGCTATCGCAAGTAATGCTGCAGTGAACGTGAGTGTGCAAATATCTCTTCAAGATCCTGTTTTCACTTCTTTCGAATATATACCCAGAAGTGGAATTGCTGGGTCATATGGTAGCTCTGTGTTTAATTTTTTGAGGAACCTCTGTACTGTTTACCATATCAGTAACACCGTTTTACAGTCACACCAACATTGCACAAGGGTTCCACTTTCTCCACATCCTCACCAACGCTTGATATTTTCATTTTTTTGGATAGTGGCATTCTAACAGATGGGAGGTGATATCTCATTGTTGTTTTTATTTCCCTGATGATTAGTGATATTGAGCATCTTTTCATATGCTTATTGGCTATTTTTATATATTCTTTGGAGAAATATCTATTCAAGTCTTTTGCCTGTTTTTAATTGGGCAGTTTTTAAATTATTATTGAGTTATAGGATTCCTTTAAAAATTCTGGATATTAACATCTTATCTGATAATGGTTTGCAAATATTTTCGCCATTCCATGGGATGCCCCCACTCGGTTGCCTTTTAACAACCAGGACTGACTGTTTCACAGCCTCAGCTTAAATTTTACTCTGGTAATTCACAGTGACCCATGTTTTCACCCTAATTCTTACTAATTCCTGACTAGAGGCTTAAATTTTGATAACTCTCCCCTCCCATATTCTCTGAACTATCTTTACTGACTAACCCTGATTTCCATTCCCCATGATCTCTTCTTTCCTAATGTTTTATAAGTGGTGATTTTAAAATGCAGGTGTATATTTGGTAGAAGACCAGGAAAAATTATAATCTCTTCATTAATCTTAAATGTAAAAATTTGAAGCAGAGGTTAAAATCAATAGGTTCTTATGTTAAAACTTTCAAATGTGAAAAGACTCCTTTTAGAGGACTATGGGCAGCAGGTTATTTTGAATCAGTGCATTTGGTGAGTGTGTGGGATGATGGTCATAGTTGTCATAAGATAGGTAAATGGGTTCTAGAGCCCCACACCCCTTGTTGGCCTGCTTATCAAACTGGAAACAGTCACTTTAGTTTGAAAACACATGATTCTTGCTGAGTGAACCAATAAATTTCACATTTGCCAAAATAAGTAGCTGAATGTTCTGATTGGCCAAACATAATGTAGAGTTTATTTCCTAGCAAATAATGAAAGATCGATGGATGAATGTTGGTCATGAAGAAGAAGAACTAAAGCCGTATGCTGAGCCTGAGCCAGATTTCAATGACGCGAAAAGAATAGGTAAGTATGTAAATATCGTGAGAGCTGCTGTCCCTGTGCTATGAGTCCTTTAGTCTACCAAAATAGTGTTTAAAAATATAAATAGAAAGCAATTTTTATTTGAAAAATACTTGAATTATCATCTTTTCCCCCAAATATGCACTAAACATTGCAAATTTCAAATCAAGTTACTTAGTTTGTTCTCATGCATATTATAATCTAATTCAGCTGTCTTCCACAGGGATATAAAAATTAAAACAATGTAGATAAACTTCATTCTTTTCTTTGCACAGTCCCTATAGCAGGACGAATGACTGATTTAAGTAGCAGCACTGTTACCTAAATGACTAATAAGTATCAGCGAAAACAGAGCCTGTGTTTTAACCAGAAAGCAGAGGCACTGACTTAGGGATAAACACTGGGGCTCTCCCTTTCTGTTTCCCACGATCTCAGCAGGGTCCATCCTCCCATAGCCAGGCAGCGCGCTCTGCTTCCAACCTGTTCTCTTTCTTTTTCTTGCTCCATTCCCAAAGCCATCAGAAAGTCACAACTGAGTCATCTCAGCTGTGCTCCTATCTGGCTTGAGTTCAGTGTGGACAGGGAGGAGCATTCTAGGTGTTAGGAATCCTATCAGAACAGCAGCTTTGGAATTCAGGACTTCCAAAGAAGAATCAGCCTGCCTTCAGATCAGAAAGCAGAAATTGTTAAGAGAGGAGAGAAACCACTCCATGCACGGCTGAGAGTGTGTTGAGAGATAGGGAAGAGATTTTGTGTGTGTCACAGATGGATAGATACTGTGTTTCTGGCTGACAAGGGAACTCAGCTCAGGAATGTGCTAGGCAATGAGAAATGGAGCAGGCCCTTGAATATATAATCCATGATACAGGTAACTTCTGCCTAAAAAATTGTGAATGTTATAGTATCTGTGACTATACAATATCTGTATGTTAATAATTCAGAAGTTTTTATAATTAATATTACACTTTAAAATTTCAAAACTTAGTTTTGATATATAATGTGGACAAATTTGCCTATTTTGTTGGTTTGTTTACTAAAAAAATACATTTGCAGAAAATTTGCATTTTTTTTATTTCTAGACATCATGATCACCATGGGTTTTGCACGAGATGAGATAAATGACGCCTTAATAAGTCAGAAATATGATGAAGTTATGGCTACTTATATTCTTCTAGGTAGAAAACCACCTGAAGTAAGTTTTTCACCTTTTTAGATTAATGTGAATTATTTCTTGAGCTAAGTGACCCCTAAGATTAAGATATAAATAACGTTAACAAATATATTCTATGTTGTATCAAAAATAATATAAAGACTCTAACATTCTTATTTATTAGAATTCAAAACTCAAGATGCTAAGTCCTGAACTGATTTCGTTTCCAAGTACTAAGAGAGATTCTGTTACCTTTTGAAAGAACAGGCCTAGTGCCTTGCTGGGCACCAGTCACAGTCTAGTCTTTGAGAATAACATCCCCCAGAGTTGCACATCCAAATGCAACAGCCCTGCCAAAGATAATATGATTGTCCTGGGTGTGCAGAAAAGACAGTGACTGAAACAAGAGAAAACGATAGCATTTAAAACAAGCTGTATGTCTTAAATGATTTATATAGGTGGGAACCCAGGAAAAGGTTGTTTGGTGATATTTTGCTTTGTAGAATGTCAAGCGGCTTTGATATATTCACTTGGGAATTCTCAAGGCCAGGAGAGATCTACAATAATGAGACAGATTCAGGAAATAACTGTATGCAAATGGTGATTAAACCATAAAAGCAAATGATCATTTGGGACAGCAGATATAAAGGTATAAATTCAGAGTCAGAACAGAGCCCAGAGCATTGACAGTTTGTTGAAAATTAGACATCTGTGGGAGGCATTTTATAGAATAGACTGAAATTATTTATAGTTAGATAGTAACTATTAGTGAAGAAGTACATTCAGCTGACATTTATTGAACCTACTCCGTACCAGAAGCTATGCTGTATACTGTGACTAGAGAGATGGGAAAATCTCTGCTCAGTCTAGAGGGGAGAGAAGCAGTCAACCGCATGGTACAGTGTGTACATGCTCTGATCAGGGGGCTGTACAGGATACTCTGGGGTGTACAGGAGGACAAGCGTTTACAACAGGCCAAGACTTGTAAGAGGTAGAGTTAACAGTACTTGGTAACCTGTTAGAAATGAGGGATAAGAAACCCTCAGATTTCTAGCATCGGTGACTGGTTTTGTAAGATGTATTTGCCAAGATATGAAATGAGTGGATTTCAGGGGGAAGATAGGAAGTTCATTCAGTTTGGGGTGGTTGAATTTGAGACTAATGATGGATGGAGCTGTCCAGTGGACATTTGGTAGGAAGACTGGATCTGGATGCAGTGATTTGAGTAGCATTCCTCGATTTGGGAGTGGTCATCAGAGCACACAGTAATGTGTTAGGAGCTGTTCTAAGGACTTTACACCTATTCATGTATCTAATCCTCTCAATGACCCTACCGCGTAGGTATTATTACTATAGTGAAGGAGGGGACTCTTCAGTGGAGACATTAAGAGCTGGAGGAGTGGTATCCAAGAAGCCAAATCAAGAGAATTTTAAGAAGTGGGAAATGGTACAAATGGTTACTTCTAAAGTCTTTGAACTGTTTCTACTTAGGTTTTAAATTTCCCTCATAAGATCTTTAATTTTCCTATTAATTTAAATATAAGGAAGCACTGATTCCCCAGTTATATGGCCCGGCCCATGCCTGAGTTAAAATGAACTTGGAATTGCGTTGAATATAAACTAAGGAGGCTCCTGTAAGTAGTAAGAGCCTCAACTTGGGAGCCGGTTCACTGGGTTGAGATCCCTGCCTCTCGCCCACCCAGCACAGGCACTAACTATGTGACTTAGGCAATTTATGTAATTTCTCTGTGCCTCAGTTTCCTGCTCTATAAAATGAGGATCATAATAGTACTTACCTCTTAGGGTCGTTGAGAGGGTTAAATGAATTAATACTTGTAAAGTCCTTAGAACAGCTGCCGGCACATTACTATGTTAGCTGTTATCTATTATGGTTTTCATCATCAATATTATGTACTGCACTATTTGTCATTAGTATCTTTACATATGAATTTAGATTTCTCTTTGGGATGCTAACGGTTCAGTCAAGAGTTGACTGGCAACAAACAACTTTTGTGTCACAGAGAGAGGGATAGCCTTTCATCCCCCAATTTAGCATGTTAAGTCTTAAGCAGATGCAATTTCTTGATCAGAGCCAATAAACCAAATTTTGTTCTGTAAATATGTTGGAGAAAACAAAACAAATCAAAAACTGTGTGTGTGTATAAGTTAAAATTTTAGGTTTTATCCTAAATTTGAATCCCAACTATGCCTGAGTTTGAACCCCACTGATGTCCTTTGACTCTCTTAACCTCAGTTTTTCCATCTATAAAGTATAGGTTAATAAATCATAGGTTTGTTGCAATAATTCAGCAAAGTAACATAAAGAGCTTAGCACAGTGCCTAGTATATAATAACCATTCAATAATTGGTAGCTATTATTTGGTGTTTTGACTAAACTGAGGCTCCAAAGCCATTTGTACAAAATACCGGAATTTCATATGTACTGATGGAAGCACATTATAGCCACTTCCCTCTCTTCCTGTTTGCCAGCTCTCAGTTCTGTATCCAAACTTTTTTTTTTTTTCTCAGTTCTGATTACTCCTTGTATGACTTGGGATAGATTAGAAAATCAAGAGTATATATTGTTTGCATAAACATTTTTTTGTTTTAAAATCCTGTGGTCTTTCTTCTTCTTATAGTTTGAAGGCGGTGAGTCATTATCCAGTGGAAACTTGAGTCAGAGGTCACGGCCCAGTAGTGACTTAAACAACAGCTCTCTGCAGTCCCCCGCTCACCTGAAGGTCCAGCGGAGCATCTCAGCAAATCAGAAGCAGCGGCGCTTTAGTGATCATGGTGGGGGAAAAGTCAAAGAAGTGAAAAGACAGACTAATTCCACCCAAACTTCTGTTTTTTCAGCATTCCACATTCACATCTTTATGTGCTTGTGTCATCCCAGTTATCCCAGGTTTATATTGCTGAATGATTAATATAAGGCCCTTTTCAGGGGCTGACCTTAATTGTGTGATCATTCAGTTTAAACTTAGTTCAGAGTAAAAAGTATGCCAATAAAGATATTTTTTAATACAGAGTTTTTGTTCATGAGAAGAAAATATGTCAGTGTTTTAATCTAATTATGCTTCTTTAAAAAAATTATAGCTGGTCCATCCATTCCGCCTGCCGTATCATACACCAAAAGGCCTCAGGCTAACAGCGTGGAAAGTGAACAGAAGGAGGAGTGGGACAAAGATGTGGCTCGTAAACTCGGCAGCACAACCGTTGGATCAAAAAGCGAGGTGACTGCGAGCCCTCTTGTAGGGCCGGAGAGGAAAAAGTCCTCAACTATCCCAAGTGTGAGTAAATATTCCAGCAGATTGCAATTTATTGTAGTTTGTGTTGTCAGAATTTTTTATACAATCTTTGAAAATTTTTATCTCTTTTTAAAAAACGTTTCAAAATTTTAAAGTGAATTAGACATTTAAAGAACATGCAAAAGAGGCTAAGCTTCTCATAAGTGCTATTTAAGGACAAAAAATAAAATATGAATTCTTGAAATAGCGCTTACCTCAAAATAAAATAAAATATAACCTCACCATAGAATGGTGTATTCACCTTTCCTGCCTCATTTCTCCTGTTTGTAATATTAATATTATATTGGCACATTTAATTTTACGTTTACAAATAATTGGTTCAATTGAAGGCAGACTCCATTAATAATTTATAAAGTTAGCTCACATCCTTCACTTAAAACGGTAAAGTCTAGAAATTATATAATGGGAGCTAGAAGATAGATTGAGAGTTGAAAGTGATCAAATGACTCATTAAAATATGTATGTGGTAACACGCACGAAAAAGGAAAAATAATGAAAATTCAGAACCAAACCTCTGGACAACATCCAGGAAGTGAAGATAAGGGTGGAGAATAATGGAAAAGATAAGAAAGATAGGGCTAAGTTTTAAAAATCAGGAGTGGTAAGCAGACCTGAGTTCAGGAACTTAAGTGCAGACAGTAGAAGAACGACAGTAGAATTTACAACTTTTAAAACAATAGGAGGAGAAATATTGATCTAGCCCATGGAAAGTAGGAAAGGAGAGAAAATAGGAGAAAAGTACTTTAAGTAGAAACATGAAATAAGGTAGCAAAAAGCCCACGTAATCGTAATTGCAAGTGAGTTAAACTCCCCACTAATTGTTTTATATAGTTAATTGAAACGACACCTTTTAAAAATATGTGATTCGATTATTGCTTCCTAGTTTACAAAATAGGCGTGCATAACCATTTTAAAAATTGATGGATATAACTGCTTACCTTCCAACTGATCTGTTTGGAAGTGAATGAACTATAATAGGGTTTAATATATTTTTTGAAAAAGCAATTTTCATAGGCAAGCCGTCATTTTCCCTTATCTAAACATCAGCTAGAGGATAGTTTCCAGAGCGTTGTCACCCCACTTAACAGAAAGAAAGAATTTGGTCTCTTATTTTCTGCACTCCCCGATGTTAACCTGTCATTCAACTCAGCTTGGTCTTGTTTTCCCATGAAATATTCTGCTGCCTGTTTCCACACCCATCTTCGTGTTGGGCTTTTGCCTAAAGTTCCCCCTCACGTTATGGAAATCCTGTTTCTATAGATCATTTCGAGTCCTGTCTCTTGGATGGAGCCTCCTGTGACTGAGTACTCCACATCTCATCGGCCTTTCTGATTGTTGTGTCATCTTATTAGCTCTTGGTTATATGCTGTCTTGTATTGTTCACTGGTGTTTCCCATGTAAACCTCATCTCCCCATATTTGTAATCTCCTGTTGTCTGTAGACATGGTAGCTTCTTCAGAATCATTAGTGCTGAAGCCCATAGTGGGCATTCAGAGCACATTTATCAATTTAAAGAAGGCAGAAAAACTAAGGCCTTAGTTTAAATTCAAATTATTTATGCCACACTTATCAGCCATTATTTTTTGAAAACATAAGCCAAAAGATTCTGAACAAGAGAGAAATTTTGTTCTTAGCCACTTAGTACAAGATTTTTTTTTATTTATTGTTTTAGTTTTGGTAATTTGAGAAATCAAAGTAATATATTTTGTTTAATTTTAGCAGTTCAGAAGTGTCTAAAGTAAAATTAATACTCTCCCCTTTCCAATCCATCACTTTCTGTTCTTGACTTCCAGTATAACTAGTGCTAATCATTTAGGACAAATTCTTTTAGAGATTTCCCTTCATTAAAGAAAACATAAATTAATATCTATGTACATGTGGGATTATTTTATTATATTTCTTATAAAAATGAGATTGTGCTATATCTATTATATTTTAATTTTTCTCACTTAAAATACTATGGGTCCTTCTAGATTGGAACCCCTAGATCTACTACAGTCTTGTTAATAGCTGTGCATTATTTCGTCTGTATTAATAGATAGATTCATCATAATTTATTCAACTATTCTATTCGTGGGGTGTTCACAGTTCGCAATTTTCCAGCGTGTACATCCTTGTACATTTGTGTTAACTGTTGTATTTCTGTTAAATAGGTCCTCAGAAGTTTCGTTTCTGGCTGACATGCTTTTTTAAGCTCAGGTGCAGAGAGTAGGGCTCATCCCGCCCCTCAGCTCGTGGCACAGTCACCCTTAGTTGTGAAACTTCCGTCCTCACTCCGGTGCCCCCACCTAGAGCGCCAGCTCTGATGCGTTTTAATTTGTCTGTCCTTGGAATATGCACATTTAAGTTTGCTAGTAAATACCGCCAGAGTAATTTTAATGCTTGGGATAATTATATCTCCACAAGCTCATCAACAGGTTGATATTATTGATCTTTAAAATTTTTGCATATCTGAAGGGCAAAAAGCAAAAAATATATCCTTTTGTTTTTAATTTGCATTTTGCTGACTGTTGACATCGACAGTGTGGCCTGCAAAGCCTGAAATGTTCGCTTTCTGGCTCTTTACAGAACAAGTTTGCTGACCCCAAAACACAAAAGCCAAATACAGAGCTTTAAACCCTTTTCTTTGAGGTAAAGGCCCGGGTGGAAGGAATTTGAGCGTTTACAATCCAAGCTCTGTCGTATTGTAAACTATTGATTGAACAAGTAAACATTCTTACCAGTGACTATTACTTGTCTGTAAGATTGAATATAATGGAAAATATCTAGTCCACTCGAATGGCATGACTTGGCTCCTTACTCTCTGAATAATAGCCTTAACGTGCATAGGTAATTTAGTAGGTGATAGTTTAACAGTGCTTTTAATGTTTATAAAGTCAGAAGCCTTTTTTTGACCAATAGTAAAAGCTCTTAGAAGTATGATTTTGTTGACAGTATTCCTTAACATTAGTCTAATATGTTGACTTAAGGGTAATATCGACAGATGATGTTTAGACTATCCAGTTGATGGACAGCAGTGGGGCGAGTTCTGAAACTCGGTTGGTGAAATTTGTTGGTTATCTGAACTATTTGTTTTATTGTTTATCGCCCACAACTCTTACAGACGATAAATGATGGGAGTGTTACTCGTTGTGAGAGAACTAAGGACTCTTTCTGTGGATAATGTGCAGGAAAATGTGAATAATGAACAATATAAAATTTTGTCTCCTCTAAGAAAAGTATGAATCAACTTTTTTTGTAAAACAAAAGGAAGGAGATATTTCTTCTTTCAGGGAGACTCAGAAAGGTTAGGGCTGCTATAATGATGATTATGTAAAATATTTTACATAAAAATTGCAGTGCAATTATATAAATATAATCACTTTAATATAGAATAAGCCCAAAGGAGTAGTCTGCAGGGTTGGTTTCTTGGGAAATGCAGGCAAATTTATATAAATTATATATATATATATACACACACACACACACACACACACACACACACATTATATAAACGTGCCCTATTCAAAGATTTGAAATCTGCACTTACACAATTTTATTTATATGATGCTTCTTTGACTCTCTAAGCCTAATTCAAGCATATATCTATTAACTTTCTAGCCCTCATGATTAAACAAATTTTAAGTTAATTATGTGTTTTAAAGAATAGCAAAAGCTGGGTTAGCCAAAAATAGGGAATTTTTTTTCAGTTGGTGTAAGAATTAAACAGAAGAGTATTTTATCCCTTTTGAAAATCATTACTATATAGTTTAGTGCTAGTAACCAGTCAAGGTTTTGGCAGGCACAACAGGGGTTTTAGATCAATGGTTGTGGGCAGAGTGTTACCCACAGTGAGGAGATTCTGTCCCCTTTTGCTTATTCTTTCTCTTTTCTCCAGAGCTCAGATTTGGCTTGCCTCCTAGCTAAAACCTTGGTGGCTTCAGCTGGGCCTGCCTTTGACCTTGCAGCTTTAGTCTCCTTACCGTTACCACTGACTGTGGGGCTTTCCCAAGCAGGTGAAGAATGGCCACCCACAGGCCTCCCGGTGGGCCCACTACTTTCACTGCCACAGGTGTCCTGCTTGTGGTAATATTTAGTGTGGACTTGTCCCCCGCTCCTAGCCCCATGAAGCTGCCTGTACCACTCCCCGCCCTTCCCACCACCAGATTACAAAGGAGAGAGTAAAAAGCCAGCTTTCTTGTTGCTTCCAAACAACTGCTTGCTGCTGCTGCTGTAGGACAGTCAGCGTTCTGCGACGGGCTTGTTATGCTTGCCTTTTACTCCTGTGGTCTAACTGAGAGAGGTGTGAGATAGGGCTTATTAATATGATTCTGAGAAATTAAAATTCCACCATGGGTTTTTTCAAAGTCATCGCAGCTTAAATTCATTTCTTTGGCTTTCCACATCTACAGTTAGAAGTTTTAAAAGGCATTTTTTTTCCTTCTTCAAGACCAATGTATATCCTGGAGGTAGCATGGCAAGAAGGAATACATACGTGTGTGAAAGGACCACAGATCGATACGCGGCATTGCAGAATGGAAAAGACAGCAGGTAAGTGTTTCTGCGCTATGTTAGCACTCTTGCTGTAACGCCTGCCGCTGAATGGGTCAAGAGGAAAGGAAATACAAAATAGTAAGATTGCGACCTGCCATTCCTACTAAGATGTCTCCCCTTCTGTCCCCGCATGGAAAGATGGGAGAATACTTAGGGAAGACAGGAGGTAAATCTCTTAACCTGAGAATTTCTGAATCAAATCTGATAGTAAATATCTCCCTACAGCAAAGCAGCTCATACTGTCCTAATCTGATCTTCATAATTTGAATCTTATTCTCTTATATACCTGCTGCTTCCTTCTCACCTCCTTCCATCTCCTCTTCCCATCAAGTCATTATTGTATCCACACAGTGATGGCTTTATTTTCCTTCCTCTACGGGAATGTGGTCATCTCAACTGATCATTGAGAACCAGGCAGTTCTCAAAGTGTTTTATTTTAAATAATGATAAATCATATTATTTTTATTATTTAAAAAATTTAGCTTTTCATCGTGAGTTGTAAGACCTACACATCAGTATAGTACCAAAGGACAGGAATCTTATTCTAATAAGATTCTATTCTTAGTTCCATCCCTGGTCATTTCAGTAGTCTGGGCAGACCATTCTTATATTTGTTTCCTCTTAATTAATAGATATCATGTAAGTGTTATTATAAGGCACAGGAGGTAAATGTATCTTCCTTTAGAATAAGAGCCTTTAGGCTAGAAAAATACTTGGGAATTGATTTCTGACTTATATGTTTCCTGTACTAAGTCCTAATCTATAGCTCCTTTAATCTGTAGCAGTTAACCTATTGATTAATGATATGAGCTGAAAATGAGGTTTCCAGAGATAGATTTTTTTTTTCTGAACAAGATTCACCCTGAGCTAGCATCTGCTGCCAATCTTCCTTTTTTTGTATGTGAGCCACCACCACAGCCTGGCCACTGACAGACGAGTGGGGTAGGTCCACTCCTGGGAACTGAACCTGGGCTGCCGAAGGAGAGTATGCCAAACTTAACCACTAGGCCACCGGGGCTGGCTTCAGAGACAGCATTATTGTTATAATTGTGAATTCTTATTGTATAATGGACAATGAACCACAGCAACACATGACACCAAACTGATTTTTAGAAAGTGAAAAATGTCTCCAGTCATAATTACTTTATCCATAAGAATGATTCCATACCTTGTCAGGTTGACACATATTTATAGAGCAAGTGTGTGTGAGATCTTTTCCATGGGAGGGGGTGGAAAATTCACCCTGTACATTTTTAACAAGAATATTATTTGGTTAGTCACTAATAGTGCCACTAATGTTAATTTCTTTTAAGTGTTTTAGTCATGAAAGGTGTTAGTCAATTTAGACTTTTAAAAATCTGATTCTTAAATTTTAGTGAACTGCAACTTTTCTCTTTTTTTACTTTTCCATGGTCTTCTCAACTGTTTCATGTTGGAAGCCTTACAGAGATGTCCGCGAGTAGCATATCTTCTGCAGGCTCTGCTGTGGCTTCTGCTGTCCCCTCGGCACGACCCCGCCACCAGAAGTCCATGTCTGCTTCTGGTCATCCTATTAAAGTTACACTGCCAACCATTAAAGACAGCTCTGAAGCTTACCGGCCTGGGTAAAGTGCTGGTTGCATTTCCTTTTGCTGTTAAGACTTTTTAAAAATATATCACCATATGAAAATACATGACGGGCACTATCATATTAAGAGCTTTCTGAAAAGGTTCGGTGTTTGTGGCAGAGGAGAAGTTGGATTGTAACATCAATTTACTACATCTGCTAGCTGTTTTCAAAAATGTTGCTTATAATTTAAATCACTTTCTAGAGGAATCTTCAAGGATTTTATTTTAAATTCATCTGTAAAGTATTGCTGCCTAATTTATCATTTAGGTAAATTGAGTTTTTTATGATCTAAAAACAAAAAAATGTGAGACTGGGAGTTGAGACTTGGGCAATCATCCTAGCTCCTCCCAGTTTCTTGTTCTTAATGAAACTGGCCTTTTAATTTCCCTGCCAATGAAACAGACAATCTCAAAGACCCTTTTCATGTATAAAATTATGTGACTATTTTTCTAGTATTTGTCTATGTTAGGATTTCTCAAGTTCAGGTACGTCTTTGATCATTAGATTTGTTAATCATATTTGTGGTGTCCTGTAGCATTGTGCTACCAGTGAAGCCTAAATTATAAAAAGGAAATGATTCTATTCAAATGCTTTTTCACAAACAATAAAACTCGTGTTCCACGTTGCTGAATAGCTTAAGAGAATAGTAAAAACGTGTATGCAGTCCCTCTGGTGTCTGACACTGAAGAGTAGTTATCTCTGTATCCCTGTTTCAGTAATTTCTTAATCTTCAGTAACGAAATTTTTATAAAAGCCATTTAGTTTCAAACTGAAGTTTTATCCCTCTGTGTATGATGATATGGTAAATACAGTTAACTCGTGCATCGTGTCTCTAATGTGAACAGATAAAATAGGGCCGAATAAAAGTAGCCATAGCAATTTTTTTCTGGGTTTTAAAAGCATGAGTGAAATTTCTCCCTCTCCTTCTTCTGAATAATATATCTTAATTTGTCCCCACAGTACGACCCAGAGAGTGCCTGCTGCTTCCCCATCTGCCCACAGTATTAGTGCCACCACTCCAGACAGAACCCGTTTTCCCCGGGGGAGTTCAAGCCGAAGCACTTTCCATGGGGAACAGCTCCGGGAGCGACGCAGCGCTGCTTATAACGGGCCACCTGCTTCCCCCTCCCATGAAACGGGTGCATTTGCACATGCCAGAAGGGGCACGTCAACTGGCATCATAAGCAAAATAACATCCAAATTTGTTCGCAGGTCAGTACCAGTGCACTGTGGTGTTTTGTTTCCTCTAGGAATTATAAAGAAGGCTTGCTTTTATTCTTTAATCTTTATATTGATTTTCCCAAATAGTTTCATGACATTTCATTAGAACTGGTCTTTACAGAAGTGTGAAGAAAAACTCTTTAAGACAGAGAAAAAAAAAAAAATGGACAAAATGAGAATTTTAAAATTCTGTAAAATAGAGTGGAAAGAGCAAACCTTGACTTCAAAAATGTGTTTTAACAAAAAAGTTATCCCCTACATAAAAGCCTTGATTAAGAAAAAGGAATTAAATGAGTTTACATTTATCCTTTAAATAATATTTCTTAAGAATATTTTAAATTGCTCGCTAATAATAGTTTACCTTTTTTAAAAAATATAGTTTACCTTATTTTTCTTCCTTGTAAAAAGCCTATATACTGGAGTCACAGAGATTACTTATATAATTTAACATCGTAAAATCTTAACCTCAAAACACAGTTAACACAAAATGAATACAGTAGTATAGTAAACTTCTAATAAAAGCATAAAATTGTACCTTTTTCTAAAAAGTAAATGTAAATGTACAGCACACATTGATTATACAGGTTGCCGAACACACCGCAGGTGGATGTCAATTTCACCTATTAGTAGGTCCTAGGAAATGCCTACTAAAGCCCCTTATGTCCAGAGCACTGTGCTAGGTGCCGAGCAGGATCCAGAGATGCAGAAGACGGCACATCTGCCCTCCAGATTCGGACAGTCCTGAGAGAAGCAGACCTGTGAACAACTCGCCGAGATGTAAAACAGAATGTGTGGTGCGAGGAGATGTGGGCACCGTGCTGGAGGAGTCCAGAGGAAGGCACAGTTGTCTCTGACTAGGGGAGAGTTAAGGCTCCCTGCCACATAGTTATTTGAGTAGAGCCCTAAGTGGTAGATAAGAAATTATTAGACTTGCTTTTAAAAAACATTAATTAAATAGTTAATTTTCAATATTATTAGTGTTCCTAGGATTTCAAAGAGTGGCTGTGAGGAAGAGAAGTAGCAGCTTGAGTCTCCTGCCTTTTCATGGAGCCATTTATGGACTCAGTTCCTGGGTCAGTTTGCCCAGGATCACATAGCTGAATTTAAAACTTTAAATCCTGAAAAGCAATGTCAGTCACTGATTCTGTACCATTTGGGTAGTTACCATGCAGCATGGCACTTTGTTAGAGAAGGATCTAAAAGCCCACCACAGGGTCAGCATGACAGTCAGGCAGTGGTGCTTGCTGCCCGCCCATCTGTAGGGTGCTGGTTGGATTATCAGTAGTTTCTGCTGTTGGAACTTGGCTATTTAAAGCCGTTTTTAGCCAGTACTTTCTCGTGGGTAAGCCAGGATTAATTTTAAAGTGAAGGAGAATAGGCTTTGAGTTTAATGCTTGATTACTAATTGTGCATTAAGCATTGTGCAGAATAAAATATTTCACTTTACTTTGCAATAAAAATTTAGATTTAGCGGGAACATAGTGAAGAGCACTGGACAAGAAGTCAGGACAGAATGTCAGAGCAAGGAAGTGCCATCGAGATAGTCTGTTGGGAGGTTAGGATAAAGGATTGTCATATAGTCATTTACCAAGTATGTGAAGACCTACTGTGTGCTAGATACTCTACTGGTGCTGTTGATAGGGCAGTAAATGGGACTGACATTGCCCCTCCCTTCCTGGGAGCAACTTCTCATCTTGCAACATTCCACATGGTTGAAACATTTTCCTCACTTGTCTTCTGGTTTTCCTCCTGCCTCTCAAACTAGCTGTCCCTTCTCAGGCTCCTTTGCTCATTCTTTTTAGGTTCCCTTGCCTCTCCCCCCCGACCTTGAAATGTCAGACTGCCCCAGGGCTCAGTCTTTGGACACATTCTTTTCTCTGGTTATGCTCACTCTCCTGGTGATCTCATTCAGACCCGTGACATTAAATTCCATCTTAACGTTAACAACTCCCACATCTGTATCTTTAGCTGAGATCTCTCCTCCGAACTGCAGACCCACATATCCAGTTGTCTGCTCAGCCTCTCCACTTGGATGCATAATAATAATAGACTCTCAAACAGAACGTGTCCAAAATTCAACTCGCAATCCTCTTCCTGAAACCTGTCCCGCCCTGTTCACCATTTTTGGTAATGGCGACGCCATCCTTCTGGTCGCTGGGTCTGCGAGCACTGGGTTATCCTGGACTGCTCCTTTTCTCATACCACACAGCAGTTCCGTTAGCAGGTTGTGTTGGCTCTGCCTCCACAGTATTTCCCGAGTTTAACTGCCTCCATCCTCCCACTGCTGCCTTCATGATCTAAACCACTGCTCATCTTCCAACTCCTAACAGGTCTTGTAGCTTCTGCCGTTGTCCTCTATTCTGTGTTCAACAATGTAAGTCCTCAGTTTAAAGCCCTCGACTTGCTTCCATCTTGCTCAGGGTATAATTCAGAGCCCTCACAGTGGCCTCCGAGGCCCCACATGGCCTGGCTGCCCGTTTCTGTTCTGACCTCCTCTTCGCTCACTCCTCCCCTGGCTGCTTCCACACCAGCCACACGGGGCCCTGTGCTCGTGTTGAACTTTGAATAGTGTCAGTTAGTGGAGGATTTTGGGGGCAGGGGGAGAAGGAGGGAAGGAGGAGGTGGTTTGCTGGCTTTTGTCAGCAATTTGGTAGTGTTTTTAATGTCTTCATTTTTAACATATTTTAATTAATTCTGGATTTGGTTAGAGAAGAAAAAAAAAATCACACTTATCCTCCGAGGTCACTTGTCACCTTGTGAACGAACAGCTTGGGCTTTACAGATAGGCTTGTGTTCACTGCAGTGCGTGAGGTCTCCCCTGATGTCGCATCTGGTAGCTTGAGCTTGGGCTCTATGGGGCCTGCGCCACAGACGATTCAGTGCGGGAGGAAGAGCCGTGTCTCAGTCCAGGAGTGAACCTGCCGAGTTCTTTAGCAGCTGACAGCCTGGATGCAGTTGATCTCTCTGCACTTGCAGCCTATTGAACTTTTGGGATGGTTGGAGGCTTGGAGATAAACCAGAGTATTTCTCTGTGTTCAGGATATATTCCAGCCTTTTCATTTAATCTTCTCAACTCAGTTCTCAGGTTATCAGTCCTTCCCACTTGTCTCTTCTTCTTAAGTCCATCCTGGGGTCAAGCCTGCCTTTCTCTCTGTTCCCTTTGCCTTTCTCACTTCACTGTGTCCAAAGCATGAAGAAATGACGCTGACACCCCCTTGTGACCAGCACTGGAACTGGGCATGCTCAGGGGCGGGACTGACTTTGAGTCTAACTTGATTGCCAAGACAACGCACAGACTTTGGGACCAACTAAGCTGATGTGCTGCTCAATGCTTAAAAGGATGAAAAATAGGATTTTATAGGGGAAAAAGTAAAGGATTTGGGGTTGAAGAAAGGAAGGATAAAGAATAGCTCAGAGTTAATTTTTCATGTATTTGAAAACCATTATTACAAAGAGGAAGCCAGCTAGTAGCTCTCCTCGGCCAGTAAGAATGCTGTACACTGAAATAACCACACAAGAGAGTTATTCTCTGGTTCTAGGAAAGCAATTTATACTACAATCATCTATCAAGGGAGGATGTAGACATACTATTTCAAAAGTCACTTAAATAGCGTTTAGAACCATATGCTTTGGCTAAGTTCAGTATAACTACTGAATAAACTGGAGGTTATATCAAGCCTTAGGATTTTCTAACCATGGGTCACTCTTATACAGGGGATAACCTAATTATTTTAATTGACTGTATATGGCTCTATGTAAGATACTTGGCTCTTTTTAAGTTTTAAGTATTGGAGAGCAATGCTACACTGCACGTGCTCGGACAGCCACCTGTGCCTTCCGTTTCCCCAGCTCCCTCCCACCGTGGCCCCTTATAGCTCACTTACTGGACTATTTAGAACCACTGCCAGCAGCAGGAGTTCTTCAATCGGTGTTCCAGTGGCGTCCAGGCAGGAACAGGGTATGGGGAACAATGTGATGAGTCAGGTGCTGTTTCAGCGATTGTAGCAGGGGCAGTAGGTCCAAGGGCTGTTTCATTCCTGATGCTCAAAGTTCAGCAGCAGTGGAAGAGAGGTCTGCTAACAGAGATTTATAAGGCAAAACATAAACAGGTCAGAAAACTCCAGTGAGACATGCGGAATTTTATCTTAGCAGCGGGAATCAACAGCATTACTATCTTGCTGGCCCAGCTGATGGACTGCCCTTCAGTGTGTGTCAGTTCATCTCCGCGTAAACAGAAATGTACGCTCCACTTGGAGCCTGCTCAAAGAATGTTTTGTTTATTTCAGTGTGCTATAATGAAAATAGATTCGTATAGATGGCGTTGAATTTTTATTATACTTGCCAATGAAAATGCCAGTTATTAAAAAGAGAAATTTAAGAAACCCCATTTAAATGTGAAAATACATCTTCTTAATCCTTTTTAATTCAGATAGGAAGATGGTTTTTGCACAGCATGTTTATCAGGAAAGGCCTATAGTTAAAGACCCTGAGAAGCATAAGGCATTCATGTTTTTAACCATGAGTTAAAGTTTTAGAGCGTAGTGTATGAGTGAGTTTTATTAATTTGGTGAGGAAAGTGGCCATGTGCCACATAACAATGTTTCGGTCAATGATGCACCCGCACATATGCAGCTGTGGTCCCATGAGATTAGCATCATACAGGCGTGTTCACCTAGGTGTGTAGCAGGCTGCACCATCTAGGTTTGCGTAAGTACACTCTATGGTGTTCACATGATGACAAAATCGCCTGACGATGCATTTCTCACAATGTATCCCCGTCACTAAGTGACACATGACTGTAATATAAACGTTTCTGGAATGGTAAAAACATTCACTTAAGGGTTCGAGTTGGTGATTTTTCCAAGCTGTCTAATAGTATTTTGCTGTATCACTGGCCATCTCTTAATATATTTAAACTGGTTTATAACTTGATACTCCTGTGTAGATATTTAATTACCTTTGAAAATGACAAAGTAGTTAAAATTTTGGTAGACTTAAAAAATATTAATTACATTCAATAAAAGGACAATTAGTAGAGTTTTCCTGGTTTTATTTCACAGGTGGATATTGAGGTAAGATCAATATTTCTGTTTAAGATTGAATTCATGTTTTTAAAAGACTCACCTGCTTTGGTAGGCTGTTGGTTTGCTGCAATATTTTATCATGTGCATGAATTATTAGCCTAACTTCTGAAATAAGTTATTGCTTATTTAAAGTTTGGATTTTTAGAAATATTTGTTTATGTGTTGAGCGTTATTTCTAACTAGAAGGTTAATTTATGTGCTTTGTAAATTGAGCGGCTACTAGAATTATGTGTAATAACAAATATGAAGTTGAATCTTGCTGTTGATAATTATTAAATAGTTTTAACTTGAGACTGAACTAAACTAAACCAAAAGATAAATTATGACTTTAAAATTGTGGCTGGGAATTGGAAGATAATGTAAAAAAAAAATCCTAAACTGTCACCTAGCATCTCCTCTATGACAATACCCAGTAGACGCTCAATAAATGATAGTTGTGTGGTCGTGATGAAAACAAGAGAAATAGTGTTAGACTGACTGGTAATAGAAAACTGTCATGCTAGAAGTTTGCTCAACAAGTTAATTTTGAAATCATTTTAGATGTAGGTTTTCTTGATATATTTTTTACTCTTATCATTAAATCTCAACCTCCACTTTGTTTTGAGGGATCCAAGTGAAGGCGAAGCCAGTGGCAGAACCGACACCTCAAGGTGAGGAGCCACTGTTAATACTTCGCTGCCAGGCCCCGTGTCCGGAAACGCGCTTTCGAAATACTTACAGCACCTAACAAACATGACTAGAGCTAATCACTAGATAGTATGTGCGTTTTAAAGTTTGATGTTGGGATGGGTTTTTCTAATGTTGCCTAGCATTTAATGAAGTGTAAGTTAATTAACTTTATGTTTGTGTTTCCTAAACATTTTGAATTGTATGCTTTGTAGAGAAGTATCCTTTCTGTCCTATAAAGTATGTCTTAGCAGAAGAATTAATAGATTAAAATGTACTGATCCTTTTCTCAGTAAAGGGATGTAACTAAAATTAGATAGCACAGAACTCTGAGCTAACCAAATATGTAGGAAGATTTGATATTAGTAATGTATTTTAGGGGAGTATTCAGTGGTGGACCACATTTTAAAACTCTGATTTTTGAGCATTTCATACCGGTTGTGCATTCGTTCTGGTGATGGGTCTCAGACTCGAGCACAGTCGGAATCAGTGGAGGGCTTGGTGAAACAGATGGCTGGGCCCCACCCCAGGGTTTGTGCTGGGGCCCTGGGGTGAGGCACTGACGCTGCTGCTCTGGGGACCACATTAATGACATGTTAGTCCTGCTGTTCATATTTAGAAATGGGAAATTTAAGAAACGAAGGCATCACATCATTTTGAGTGTACACCAGCATTAAGGGACCCGGTCTGAATCAGAGAAGCTCGATGAGCAGTCCTCCGTAGGGCAAATGCCCCAGCTGCATTCAGGAGTTATTTTTGACCAGCTGAATGCAAGCCTCAGTTTAATTTCTACTTTTTAAAATTATTTGAACTATAAAACATAATGAGTTTTGGAAAAACCTTATTGAGCATCCCTATGTAGTCTTTTTTCCAAACTGTTGTGCATTTATTTCTGTTTAGTCATAAGAGTTGAAACGCCCCTTTATTGAGTTAGGGACCTGCATCACAAAGGAGGCAGGACAGAGGTATTTCACGTTCTTCCACCTACTAAATGCACTTGAAGGACTTTGTTTTCAGCCCCTCTCTCACTTAGTCATCACTTTTCAGCCCGCATCTTGCTAAATTTCCCTCAGAGACATTTAATAATGTGTGTAGTGTCACAAGTGGCCGCTGATATTGCAGTTAATCTGCATGCATTCTGTCCTTTTAACATGGCTGCATGTCCCTTTTGTTTGGTCGTTGTTGGGTTTTCTTTTCTTTTTTCGCTTTTGAACACACTTGTCGAATACCTATTGTCTATCAGGTACTTGCTTGCTGGTCATTTAATCCTTACTGCAACCAGGTGAAAAGTATCCATTTTACGGATGAAGAAACAGTAAGGAGCATAGGTGGGGAACCCGTTCTAATGAGGCCCTGTCCTTTCAGGGACATGTCAGGTGTGATGGAAAAAGGCACAGGCGCTCAAGCCAGACCGTGGGGGTGGGAGCTGTTCTACCACTTCCCTGGCTGTGTGTGACTTCAGCAAAGTCCCTTTAACTCCTCGTGCCCCCATTTCCTCATTCTCCCTCCTAGGATTGCTTTGAGGGGTGAATGAGTATATAATACCTGTTAGGCTCTTGGAACAATTCCTGGCCCCTAGTAATGCTCAATAAATGTTTGCTGTTACTGTTCATATCGGCATTTCCAGGAACTTTCTACAGTTAACATTTCCAGTGGCTATGCCTTTGAGAAACACGTAGAAAAGCATCTTGTATGTATCTGTCGTCCTAAGGTCACCAGGTTCCCTTGGTGGGACTGAAGGAAACCAGACCTGGAATAAAACACCTGATTTCCAGTCTTCACTTCTCAACTCATTAGCTCTATGACCTCTGAAAAGTAATTTAAGTTTCCTAGCCATCAGTTCTGTTTTTAAAATGAGTGTTGGATCAGGTGACCTCTTGGGTCCCTTCCAGCCCTAGCAGGCTGATTCCATAACCTGAGGTGTACATGTGGTCCTGGTAAATGACTGGTTGGATCTGGACCCCCAAAGAGGCTTAGATGCAGTGATCAAAGAGAGAATAATAGAGAAGACAGTGAAATAAATACTTTCCACGCTTATTTAATAGTCTTTGGAAATTTATTTTCTCTGCTTATTCCCTTTCATATTTTCTCAAGCTTGCATAGTTTGCAGAGCTTTGGGGACTTAGATACCTAGGAATGCAGAGGGAAGCACATATATAAATGTAGACATGAATGTACATTATATCACATTGATAGAAAATGTATGTATGGATAATAAAATATATATAAGATTATAAACTCCTTTCAAAGTATATCATTTCTTCTTCTCCTTTTTCTTTTGGTGAGGAAGATTGGCCCTGAGCTAACATCTGTTGCCAATCTTCCTCGTGTTTTTTTCTCCCAAAGCCCCAGTACATAGTTGTATATCCTAGTTACAAGTCATTCTAGTTCTTCTATGTGGAATGCCACCACAGCCTGGCCTAATGAGTGTTGTGTAGGTCTGCACCCAGGATCTAAACTGGTGAACCCTAGGCCACTGAAGCAGAGCATGCAAATTTAACCACTCGGCCATGGGGTAGCCCCCTCATTTCTTCTTTAAATCACATATAAATGAGATAGGTTACAAGTTAAAATTGCAGCATCTGTATTTAGATAATTGCTTAACAAATTTAATTACAGGGTCTTCTGAATCATAAATAATCTATTAATTTTACTTTTCTGTGATTATTGGAAATAGGTTTTCTGGCTCTATATTATTTATGGGAGACCTACAATAACAAAAATTCAGTTGAGTTGCTTTCATTTAACAAACATGTGTTAATCATCTACTGTGTGCCCAGCACAGTTCTAGAGACCTGAGATGGGTCAGTGAACAGAACAGACAGTAGTCCTCATCCTCCTGGAATTTACAATCTAATGGTAGAGTCAGACAATAAAGAATAAATAAATGTGTTCACTAGTACATTAGAATGTGATACGTGCTGTGGCGGAACGAATAGATCAGGGGAAGCGGGTTGGCCAGGCCAGGGTAGGAGTCGGGGTGCAGTAGGGTGGTCAGGGCGGACCTCATGAAGAAAGGAGCAGAGATTTGAAAGAATTAAGGGAGTTAGTCATGCAGCTGTCTGAGGGAAAAGCATTCCTGGCAGAGGGACCAGCGTGTGCAAAACCCTTCAGGCAAGAAAATGCCCCGTATGTTCAAGGAATAGTATGGAGGCCAGTGTGTCCTGAGAGAAGTGTGCAAGGAGGAAGATAACAGGAGAGGAGAGGCTGGGGTAGGAGTGGGAGTGTAGGTCGTGTGGAGCCTGCAGACTATTTTAAGGGTGTCTTTAGCAAAATGTTGAGACCGTTAGAGGACCGATGTCTACGCTCCCGCGGCGCTGTGACCTGACAGCTCACCTCATTGCAGGACAGCGTTCTTGCTCAGCAGTGTCAGGGCTAAAATCCCCCTGGAGCCGTTACCACTGTCCTTGTTCTCAGTCCTTCTACCCAAAGCAGGTAGAGACAAGGAAAATTTTCACTATATTTCAAAAATGTGTATTCATAAGCAGACTGCTGGTGATCTCTGTGTAAATGTACAGAAGGTGGAGAATCTGCTTTTGCAAACTCACACAGAGAAATATGGAAAGAACTGAAAAGTATTAAGTTCTTCACTTCCAGCTACAAACTCATTTCCCACAAATATATTTAAGGAAATATGCTATTTTAGATTGAAGGTATTAAAAAAAAGTCAAGACAGATGGCTCCTGCGGTCTGTTTTTGTAACAGCAAGATGGCATAAATCTTTGTGTCTACCTGAAGGCAGTCTGCAAATTGGGTAGTGTTAGTAGGCACTGAATTATGACCACTTAGACTTTATGTGTGTCTTGATTTCTTTGCTGAATGGAATTTTTGTTTTCGTTCTTTCCCTGTGCCCTCTTCCTCCAGAAGTACATCAGGGGAACCAAAAGAAAGAGACAAGGAAGAGGGTAAAGACTCCAAGCCACGGTCTCTGCGATTCACGTGGAGCATGAAGACCACTAGTTCAATGGACCCCAATGACATGATGAGAGAAATCCGGAAAGTGTTAGATGCCAATAACTGTGATTATGAACAAAAGGAAAGGTTTTTGCTTTTCTGTGTCCATGGAGATGCTAGACAGGATAGCCTCGTGCAGTGGGAGATGGAAGTCTGCAAGCTGCCCCGGCTGTCACTTAATGGGGTCCGCTTCAAGCGAATATCTGGGACATCTATTGCCTTTAAGAACATTGCATCTAAAATAGCAAATGAGCTTAAGCTGTAAGGAAACTCAAATTTACAGGATCAGGGAAGATACATCCATATCTGAGGTACAGTTTTTGAATGTACTGGTAATGCCTAATGTGATTGGCCTGTCAATCTCCCCATGTAGAATTCGCCCTTAATGCAATAAGGTTATACATAGTTATGAACTGTAAAATTGAAGTCAGTATGAACTATAAGAAATATCTGTAGCTAAAAAAGTAGGTTCACATGTACAGGTAAGTATATTGTGTACTTCTGTTCATTTTCTGTTCATAGAGTTGTATAATAAAACAGATGATTGCTTAAAAACTTGTATAGTTGTCCGGATTTCTGCACATAAATGTACGTTTGATGCTTTGAGTTGAAAATGTTCTTCCCTGTTATTTACATTCTGGTGGGTTTTTAAAATTCTTATCTCCATCATGCAATTTTGAAAATTGTGTCCAGAATTAAAAGTGCACAAAAATAGTCTTTACAATTGTAGCATGGACTTTTAAAAATTATTTTAAAATCATATTTAAATTTAATCCAGAAGCTGATAAATAGGTCAGCTTTATAATGCATAGAATTATTCCTGCTTCTCTTTGCTCTTATCCTTGGGAAGATACAAAATGTTTACAGTGTTGGCACTTAGAGTTTTTAAAATAAAGTACATGAAAATAGTAATAGCTTTGCCTTGAGCTAACTAAGAAGCACTGGGAAAAAAAGTTAAACCTACGTCCAATTTCTTTAAAACTTTAAAGTGTTTTCTGGCCCACTGCTAATCATAGCAGCAAAATTAAAAAGATTCAATACTTCATCTGGCTAGTATAATGTAAACTGTCACTTAGATTTGCTGCCTTCTGAACACCGCAATGAAATTGCGGAAATAGAATAATATTGGGACTGTTTCATAGCACAAACTCATCTTTACAGTGTTGATCAATGCATCAGTTAAGAAATAATGCCACCTCAGGAATTAACTGGCATTGGGAACATTTGCCTCATTCTCCTCCCATCCTCTTCATCCACCTCGACACAGTAATATCTGTGAGTACTTAAGAGACTTTTGAGCAAAACATACTATTTATAACGTATATTATTGATTTATGCTTCTGTGATTGTTGAGTTTGTTCCCACGTAACCTGTTTGTTTTTAATATTTTGCCAGATTTCTTGTATTTATTCCACATCATTATGCCTATAATGTACAGCTTTGTAATTGGGCATTTGCCTACTTTTCTTTCCTAATTAGTGATACATGCGATGTAAAACCACTAGTAAAGGTACATTTTAATACTTGTTATTTTATACTGAATTAGCCTTGGAGGTTGACTGTGCAATGTTATTTAATGTTGTAATTACTGTAATATCAACATATGGGCCCCATCTGCACACTCCTGAGAAATAGAAAGTGGGTATTCAAATTTTATCAGTTTAAAGAGAAATAAAGCTGTGATAAATACTGTAATCTGACCTACATTGGAAAGCTCTAAGTGTAGGTGATGTGCCATTCCATGGTGGCCTCCAGACTAGGGTGAATTTTACCTTCTGTACTGTACTGTGATGTAGCTTTCTTCTGTAACAGTTCTGTTCTAAAATGAAGTGTATTTTTGCCTTAGCAAAGGATGGTGTTTGGAAAAAAAAAACTGTGTAGCCCCTTTTTAACCTAGTGTTCATTCAAAAAAAAATTGATGCGAATCTTGATTCACTTTCACTGGTGCACACTGAAATTTTACTTGAACAGTTCTCATAATAAAGCACTTGTCTTTTGCTCTTTATCAGAATGTGGATCACCTGTTTTCAAATGCAAAAGTATTCTGTATGGGGAGCTTATCTCGTGTGTTCTAAATTTAGTTGCCAGGGGGTGAAGCTGTGTGGGTCTTCAAGACGTCTTTTTGAAAAGAGAAGTTGAATGTTTTTATAGGAATTCCTATCAGTGGAACATTTTAAAGAAATAGACATCTTGCCTTTTCCAAGGTAGAAACTAATGTTTTTTTACATATTCTCATGCTGATTTCTCACTTTTCTGTGTTGGTGGCAAGAAATTTTACTTCAATAATTCTTATGAACTAAAAATGAAATCTTGAAATTCACTTTAGATTTTCGCATTTTATATGACAACATAACTATTTCTTTTTTAAGATTTAGAGCAACTTGACAATATGTTTGTATAAATAAATACCACTTTATGTTCACCAGCTATGTGATACCAGGATTTCCTTGGTTTCTGTTTAAACATTACTTGATATAATACCCCTAATATTAAATTAACTATTTTATAAAGAGGGGGACACAGTATTTAACTTGATAAATAAAAAACTTGATAAATAATACAATGAAATATACTCCAGAATCTTGACCCAAAAATATTCTGTAAGGTAGGATTTGATTTAAAACCCAAAAGACCTCATTGTGAAGTGTTTTTCATCCACAGTACCATTTCACAATGTGGCAACAAAACTAACGTGATGAGTGAGACGCCAGTTTACTGTAAATGATTACGTCAGCATGTGTAAATTAATCAGGATGATCTCTGCCTTCATTTTTAAAATATCTATCGAGGTACCTACTGTGTCTTAAGATATATAAAGGAATTGTAAAAGATAGTTCCCACTTCTCCAAGATTTTGGTCCATTTGGGAAGACAAAATGTAAACACACAGACAACCACAAAAACAAACCCAAATGGAAAACAATGAAAGTGCTCAAACAAGCACAGACAAGAGATGCCATAGGAATTCAGAGAAGGGTGAGTTCTGTGAGAACAGGAGAAAGGAACGCCTTTTGAGGGATTTGAGGATGGGTAAAATTTAAGAGGCAGAATGGAAAAGACCCTTCAGATGGAAGGGACATGTGAGAGAAGGCTTGAAATTAGTAATGGCTGGAAGACACATGTTAGAAATGAGGCACTTATTCTAGAGAGCAGCAGGGTTCACATAGATTGATGAGCAGCAGATTATGTAAAACACTGATTATTACAGCCTCAGCTTGGACTTGATCTGTGGTTAGAGGGGAGCCATTAGGAGGCTTTTCAAGCCAAGGAAATACCTAATAAATTGGTTGTAAAAGAACAGCAATTCAGGGGCCAGCCCTGTGGTGCAGCAGTTAAGTTTGCATGCTCTGCTTCAGTGGCCCAGGGTTTGCCGGTTTAGATCCCATGCGCGGACCTACACACAACTTATCAAGCCATGCTGTGGCAGGCGTCCCACATATAAAATAGATGATGATGGGCACAGATGTTAGTTCAGGGCTAATTTTCCTCAGCAAGAAAAGAGGAGGATTGGCAGCAGATGTTAGCTCAGGGCTAATCTTCCTTAAAAAAAAAAAAAAAAGCAATTCATTAGTTTAGAACTTTGTCAAGTGCCAATGTATGCCAGATTCTAGGTTCTGGGACAACAGCAGTAACAAAAATAATCTATACCTAATGGAAATTCATGGGCAGATTGAAGGCTAGAACCAGGAAGATCTTTTCAGAGGCTATTAGCAATACAGCATGTATGAAATAGAGAGCCTAGATAGAGGTAGTTAACACAGGATTGAGAAGGGTGTAAAGGGGTATATTTGAGAGACATTTCAAAAGATGTGTCAACAAGATATCATGAATAGGATGTGGACTATAAAAAGGATGAGTGGGTGGCAGGGAGAGCTTCCTGGCATATGATTAAAGTTTTCAGTTTGCACATCGAGACTTCCACTTTCATCTGCCATGGAAAACAAGCACCAGAGTTATCCTTCCGCTTAAAACAAGAAGAAAACAGACAAAATATATGGAACACCAGATTCATACAATGTTTTCATTTTGATGAAATGTTCTCCAGACATTGGTCAGTGAAGGACAGTGATCCCTGAGGGAAAACAAATGAAATGAACCCTATAATTGACCCAGTCATCTGCCCAAGAGAATTTCCAGGCTGTGGCACAGGGAAGGGAAACCCAAGTGGAACCCAGTGTATACCCTCCTGAAGGAGTCAGAGCTGAGAGACCAGGGAGACCAAGACAGCAGGGGTCTGGAGGGGACAGAGCTGTACAAGAACTCCAGAGATCTGTAGCGATCAGCACATGCATGTGAGAAGACTATGGAAGGCCAGCAAAAGAACCACCTGAAAGCATTGGAACAAACATCAAACCTCATACAGAAATAGAGCCTGTTCCAATCAGTGACAGTGAGAAACCTCATAATTCATGGGTCAGTAGGTAGAACACTCAGAAGTTTTGCCTCAGTAGTTTTGCTTAGTAGCAGCCCTAGATTCAACAGTGCTTTGGTCCTGCTTAACAAAGCTTAACCATATCCAGAAGGATAACTTAGTTTCTAAGTTACTTAACTATGTCCCAGATCAAAGTTCAGGAATATTAATAGGCACAAAAATGTGCATTCAGCAACATGGTAATCACAATATGTAGCATCCATTCAAAAGTTTTCCTGCATGCAAATATGCAGGAAAATATAACCATAATGAGGAGAAAAAAATCAGTTGAAACCCAGAAATGGTAGAGATGATAGAATTAGTAAATAAGGATATTAAAACAGTTGTTATAACTATATTTCATATGTTCAAGAAGCTAGAGGAAATGCTAAATATGTTAAATAGAGATGAGGGGCATTTTAAAAAACACAATTCAGACATCTAGAAATGAAAATTATAATTTCTGAGAAGAAAAACACACTGTATGGAATTAGCAGATTAGAGCAGATTAGACATTGCAGAAGAGAAGATAGTTTCTATTGCTGTGTCTTCAAGTTCACTATCCAAAATGAAACAAAAAACAGCTGAAAAAAGATGAGCAGTGTGTCAGTGAGCTGTAGGACAACCTCAGCCTAATGTATGTATGGGGTCCCTGAGGAAGAGGAGAGATGGGGGAGGAAGAAACACTTGAAGATATAATGTCCACAATTTTTCTAAATTTGCCAAAGCCATCAACCCACAGACCCCAAACAGTTAACAAATTTAAAAGGCATATCACAATCTAATTGCTTTAAAATCAGTGATATTTTTAATCAATTTTTTAAAAAAACTTAAAATCAGCCACAGAAAAAAGACATATTATGGAAAGAGGAACAAAGATAAGAATGACAGCAGATTTCTTGTCAGAAACAGTGTGAGCCAAAAGAAAGTACTGGAAAAAATTAAACTGTCAAACTAGAATTCTATACCCAGATAAAATATCTGTCAAAAACAAAGGTGAAATAAAGACTTTCAGACGTACAAAAGCTGTAAGAATTCATCAGCAGCAGACTTAACACTACAAGAAATGTTAAAGGGAAATGTTAAAGGAAGTCCTTTAAGCAGGCAGAAAAGTATACCACATGGGAACCTGCATCTTCACAAAGGAATCAAGAGCACCAAAACTAACAACAATGTTTAGAGCAAAAATAGTAACAATGTATTGTAGGGTTTATAACATGTCGAAGTAAAACTTATGACAACGTAGCACAAAGATCTGAAGATTTTTTCAAGGTTGTTATACCATATGTATAGTGGTATAATATCACTTGAAGATAAATTTTGATAAAGATATATACTATAAATGTTAAAGCAACCACTAAAAATACACAACAGAGTTATAGCTAATGAAACAACAAAGGAGATAAATTAGAATTAAAAAATAATCCAAAAGAAGGCAGAAGAAAAAGGGAACAAAAGAACAGATGGGAAAATAGAAAACAAACAAGAAGTGGCACTTTTAAACCCAAGCATATCAATAATTACATTAATTATAAATGGCCTAAAAGCCCCAATTAAAAGACTGCAATTGTCAGAATTAAAAAAAAAATCAAGACCCAATTATATGCTGCCTAGAAGAAACCCACTTTAAACATAAAGACACAGTAAGTTAAAAGTAAAAGGATCAAAGAATGGTGAGCTACCTGGTTTAGAGGTAAAATAATGTTTGTTTTCAGGCTTCAAATCCTAAAATCATATAATAAAGATCATCAAGCTTAACCACTCTGTTTCAGAGATCAATAGATTGCAGCTCAGTGCAATAACTTAGATGCTGGCTGAGGTAATGAACTCTGAATGCAGAGATTATAAATTGTAACCTGGGTGAGAAGCTGGATCTAAAGGCATATTTGGGTGTTATCAGCTAAGATGTGATCAGAAACTCAAATAGAGAATATGTCATTATGGTCCAATGAATGGTGCTTGGAGGAACAGTAAGTAACTATAGATGTTTTCAAATATGAGAATCATATACCCGGTGTCCATGGGGTTTGGAAACATTAAAAATGAATTCTCTTTATTTTACGCTATACATAATTTAATATTTTTCTTTCTCTAAATTAATATTCTAACAATTATTTATTGTCAAAAATTAGATTATACATATATGTAGAAACTTGTCTACATGGCATTTATAATTTTTTGTAAAGCCAGCGTGGTTAAAAAATAAGTATTTTTTTCATTCATCTCACCGGTCTCTAACATCATTTGCATTTTCTGTGTATGTGACAGAACACTACAATACCTTTTCATGAGTATAAAGCTAGAGGTGTGTGAAGGAGGGGGATATATGATGACGGTGAATTATCTGGAAAAAAACTTACAGCTAGTACATATTTCAACTTTTGTCAAGGCCCTTAGCATATACTGTGTAGTATGGCAAGAAGTCCCCCAAACCATTTACAGATAGGGAATATCATATGTAAGAAACGTCGTCTTGGGTCTTTTAAAAAAAATTCTGCCTAGGGGCCGCCCCGGTGGCGCAGCAGTTAAGTGCGCACGTTCCACTTCTCGGTGGCCCCGGGTTCGCTGGTTCAGATCTCGGGTGTGGATATGGCACCACTTGGCAAACCATGCTGTGGTAGGCGTCCCACATATAAAGTAGAGGAAGATGGGTACGGATGTTAGCTCAGGGCCAGTCTTCCTCAGCAAAAAGAGGAGGATTGGCAGCAGTTAGCTCAGGGCTAATCTTCCTCAAAAATAATAATAATAATAATAATTCTGCCTAGACAGTAAAATCTCTTCTGTATGATCATTGCAAATAGACATATTCTGTGAAATTTCCTAAGGAATTGCTGCTCACTCAGCTTACACTCAGTGGTTTGGTGGTAATACATTTGAAATATAGACCAAATTTGCGGAAGTGGCATTTCAATCTTGATCTTTTATTTTTGTAAGAAGAAATACTTTTAAAAGAAAAGTGGTATTTACTTTGAAAATTGGAATACGAAGTTGAAAAAAGCTGGCTTTCGAGGCACCCTAGTCTCAGATCATTACTACGTAAGTCATATTTTAACTTAGATGGCACCATGGGGAGCAAAGCAAGTGAAATGAAAGAAAACTCCACCTAATTTAATGTTTGTGGGAAGTCAAATTTTCTTAAACACTTTATATAATGTCCAGCTGATGTCTTTGTATATATGAACAAAGCCAACTAGAGTTCATTACAGATTCTCAAGATGCTAATTTTATAAAACTGGAGCCTGAGTTATATTCAGTTGATTGTTTTTCCTTTATGCCATCAGTAGTTAAATTATTCTACATGAGGCATTCTGAAGTTGGATATCACTGTACCCACTTTGAAGAAGTTTTTCAACTCTAATAGTAATTTGTATAGATTATTGTTATCCACGTCTAGATTAACTGGTAATAAACTTAGTCCAAGAATCCATATATCATGGATTGAAAGGGCTCTTATTATGCTGAATCTACTATAAGCTGTCTCCCAAAGCTGGTCATGCTATTGCTGCTTCAACAGCAATGGGGACAAGGCCAGTGTGCCCTAAATATTTGCAGGGCCAGATGCAAGAGCACAAAGAAGACCATTGTCCCAAAGCACATCCCTCGTGCCCAGCCTCATCCCTCCCAGCTCCATCCTGCACTGGGAGGGGCCTGAAGCACGAGCATGGGGACAATCCATGAATCTGGGTGTATTTCATTTAACCAGTTATGAGTCTTTTCCATCCATGAGTCATAAAATAATTCAGAATAGCAATAAAAATAATCTCATACTCTATCCTGTTTAAAGAATAATTCCTTTTCTCATCAAAGTGACACCTGTTCCATGAAAATTTAGAAAATATAGATAGGCGGTTGCAGTTCAAGATGGCAATGTAGGAGGATCCTGAACTCACCTCCTCCCATGGACACACTGAATTGGCAACTACGTATGGAACAATTCCCTCTGAAAGAAATCAAAAAACTAGCTGAGCAACTCCTACACTTGGATGAATGAGAAAAAACCCACATCGAAACAGGTGGGAGAAGCTGAGACACAATCTCGTCATAAACCCCACTCCTGGCTCAGTGACCCTCAGTCGAGAGGAAACTCAACTTCCAGCTTCTCCGTGAAGAGAAAAGAGTTTGAACCCCACATTTGGTACCCCAACTTCTAAGACCTGAAACCGAAAAACTAGAAGAAAACATAGGCAGTAAGCTCCATAACATTGGTCTTGGTGATGATTTTGTTTTGCATTTGACACCAAAAGCAAAGACAATAAAAGCAAAAATAAACAAGTGGGACTACATCAAACTAAAAAGCTTCTGCACAGCAAAGGAAACCATCAACAAAATGAAATGGCAACATAAAGAATGGCAGAAGATATTTGCAAATTGTATTATCTGATAAGGGGTTAATACCCAGAATATATAAAGAACTCAACAACAAAAACCCCCAAACAATCCAATTAAAAAAGGAGCAGAGGATCTGAATAGATATTTTCCCAAAGAAGACATATAGATGGCCAGCAAGTACATGAAAATGTGCTCAACATCATTAATCAACAGGGAAAGGCAAATCAAGACCATAATGAGATGTCATCTCACACCTGTTAGAATGACTATTATCAAAAAGACAACAAGTGTTGGTGAGGATGTGGAGAAAAGGGAACCCTTGTACACTTTTGGTGGGAATATAAAATGGTACAGCCACTATGGAAAACAGTATGGATGTTCCTCAAAAAATTAAGAATAGAACTACCATATGATCCAGCAATTCCTCTTCTGAGTATTTATCTGAAGGAAACAAAAACACTAATTCAAAGAGACATCTACACCCTCATGTTCTTTGCATCATTCTGTACAATAGCCAAGACATGGAAACAACCTAAGTGTCCACTGATGGATGGATGGATAAAGAAAATGTGGTGTGTATATATATATGTGTGTGTGTGTGTGTGTATATATATATATATATATATATATATATATATGAATGATGGAATATTATTCAGCTATAAAAAAGGAGGAGATCCTGATATTCGCGACAAATGGATAGGCCTTGGGGGCATTATGCTAAGTGAAATAAGTCAGAGAAAGACAAATACTGCATGATCTCGCTTATATGTGAAATCTAAAAAAACCCACATAGATACAGAGACAGACTGGTGGTTGCTAGGGGCAGGGGAATGCAAGGTGGGCAAAATGGGTGAAAGTGGTCAAAGGTACAAACTTCCCAGTTATAAGTAAGTCCTTGGGATGTAATGTACAGCATGGTGACTGTATTAAATATTGTATATTTGAACATTGCTAAGGGAGTAGATCTTAAAGTTCTCATTACAAGGAAACAAATTGGTAACTATGTGTGGTGATGGATGTCAAGTAGGCTTATTGTGTTGATCATTTCACAGTGTACACATATATCGAATCATTATATTGTACATCTGAAACTAATATATGTCAATTATATCTCAATTTTTAAAAAAAGAAAATATAGATAAGCCAAAAGAAAAAAAATAAATAAACATCTTGCCATCCAGAAACTACTGTTAATGTTTTGCTATATATCCTCCAGTCTATTTCTAGGGAAATTCTCTGTATAATTGTAGTGAGTGTGAGGACTGGGGACTGATCAAGGAAACAGCATGACCGCAAGATGGCAGTGGCAGACAGTGGGCGTCATTTGGACAGGGAACAGCACAGGGGGGAAGTCCCTCACAGCAGGAGCCCTTCCAGAGACAGCATCATGGGGCCTCCACCACGAAGGAGAAAAGGACAAGGAAACTCCAGAGGAGAGGAATCGGGAGAGGAAGTGTCTGTGTCTCGGGCATGGCTCTCAGCAGCGTGGTGGAGTCTCTGAGTCAGAGAGCTCCGAAGAGCATCAGCAGCTTGGGATCCTTTATAGCATAGTATCGCTTATATGGGAAATCTAAAAAAAAAAGTCAAACTCATAAAAACAGAACGTATACGTATATCATATAACTTTGTACCCTTTAAATATGTTACAATTTTGTTTGTCAGTTATACCTGAATAAAGCTGAATAAAAGGGAAGAAAAATAGAATTGCCATATGATCCAGCAATTCCACTCCTAGGTATATACTCAAAAGAACTGAAAGCAGGGACTCAGATACTTGCACACCTGTGTTCATAGCCTCATTCACAACAGCCAAAGGTGGAGGCAACACAAGCGTTCACTGACAGATGAATAGATAAACAAAATTTTGTATATGCATACATTGGAATATTCTTCAGCCTTGAAAAGAAGGAAGTTGTAACACATGCTACAAAAATGGATGAACCTTGAAGGATATTATGTTAAGTGAAATAAGCCAGTCACAAAAAGAAAAATACTGTATGATTCCACTTACATGATGTAGCTGGTAGTCCATTTCATAGAGACGGAGAGTAAAATGGCAGTTGCCAAGGGCTGAGGGAAGGGGAAATGGAGAGTCATTGTTTAATGGGTATACAGTTTCAGTTTTCTAAGATGAAAAGAGTTCTGGAGACTGGTTGCACAGCAATGTGAATGTACTGAGCTGTACACTTATAAATGATTAAGATGGCTAATTATATAGGTATATTTTACCACAATTAAGAAAGATAACAGCAACAACAGCAAAGGGCAGACTAATCCCAGCTCATAGGAGGCATGTCCTCACTTTAGGGAGACATATATTCTGAAGAATGAGTATTGTTTTCTAAAATCATATGTATGTGTGTATATGATGTAAAATCATATACATATATATATACATATATGTTTCAGCGCCTGCAGCTCCATTTAGTGGGCCCCTTCCCATGTTCTCCTTTCAAGGTAAGTGATTCCAAATTTGTATACTTTTGGGTAACTTTGCATCTTAACATCTCCTTTTGTCTTCAGAGTGGACTGATTTGGGGAAAGAATATTTGACAAGTACTAGAAAACACTGAAATTGAGCACGAAGAAGTTAAATCTTTCCTGGGCTAGAAGAAGAGAACAAAAACTCTGAGAGAAGCTTTACTAAGGGCAGCTGTGCATATTCAGCATAATCAACTTGTTTAAAACTACCCAGGTCCTGTCCCTCTTTAGTATATAAGTGAGCTGTCTTTCCCGAGAAGTCAAGGTCCAGATGTCAAGATTCAGCCTGACAAAGCCAAAGGCAGGCTTAAGATGAAAACTAACCAGAAAAGTCCAGACCGTCAAGGGAAAAGAAATTCGTCTTCAAGGCCAAACACAGGCTGGTGGGAAGGTGCCAACCAGCAAGGCCACACGCTCCCCATCCCCTCCCTAAAACCCCAGCACACGCTCCCCTCCCCCACCTAAAACCCCAGCACACGCTCCCCTCCCCTACCTAACACCCCAGATGAAAACCCCTACCTTTTTCTCTTCAAGGAGGTGGATCTGAGTTCTGACTCCCATCTCCTCGTCTGGCTGCCTTTCAGTAATAATAAATCCTCTTTCCTTGCCACAAGCCTGACATTTCAGTTATTGGCCCTACTGTGCAGCTGGTATTGGCCCTACTGTGTTTGGGTTCCATAACAACACAATGCTGGAGATTCTGCCCTGATGGCATTTTGATTTCACTAGCATCAATATGGTCTCTGTTCTCTCTCTAAAAAGACAGTCCCTCTTTTTCACTTTCCCTCCGGCATTCTTGCAACCCTTCTCCCCATCAAATGAAAAAGGCATTCTTTGTATTATTATTATTCAAAAAGTAGATGGCTTCAAAATAGGCATACAGCAGACGTAATTTTTTTTTTTCTCGGCTGTTTGTCAAGAGGCTGCAAAGGCTGGGCTAACCCAAGCCTTTTGGCTTCAGATGTTAAGTACAAAATGGGATCCAAAACTTAAGCAGTAATGTTTTCTTTAACCTTCTTTTAAAAGTATGATCCTGTTTGTTAGGATGGAAAGGAATGTATGGAAAGAAATGAATCCATGAAATGGAATCACATGGAGCCCTTAGAATATGACTGGCACTTCTCATGCCCCCAGTAAATGTTAGCTATCTAAACACAATAAAAGTTTGCTCTTATAATATTTGTCTTATTTGTGTCCAACACTCTCTTTTACTTTGCTTAGTGCTCTCTTCTGAGTTATTCGTCTTTCCTTTATAATTTCTTTCATTACTCTTATTCATAAAAAGTCTTCTCCAATCCAGAGATTAAATATTTGTTTTCTTGCAGTTTAAAAAAAAGAAACAGATATGAATCCAGACTGAGAAATTGGTTCAGATTTTTCAACTCTTAGAGACTTGGTTTGCAGAATATCAGAGACAGATGTGGCCTGAGAAGTCATTTCATTCACGTCCTCATATCTCTGATGAGGAAACTGCATTCAAAGATGTTGCAAGTCATTTCGTCCACAGTCTGGCCCAGCAAGGTTATGCACTCCGGCTTCTGGAATCCCAGCTTGCTGTGCTGCTAGTGCTTTCTCACATTTTTATCAATAAAAACCGCTTTCACATTTTTCTTTGTGGGCCCAATTTTAGAAAAGTTTCATCTATCGAGCTGCATTTAAGTAACAATGCATTTGTCAAGCAAAGGTTCTGGTCGGTGTGAGAGAGTCCCTGCTACCAGATTAAATGGATATAATCCCAGCCAAAAGCACAGAAATGCCACGCCATTTCTTTTCAAGTTTTTGACACATTGAAATGGTTAGTTCCAGTTATTACCAGATGGAACCACTAGAGGGCAGAGCGAACCCCTGTCCAGGATGCAGTGTTTGCGTCCCACCTGCACAAGACACCTCATTGCACTGGGAAAGTAGATGGCTCACGTTCCCTAGATTTAACTAATAACATGTCACATTTCTTCTGCCTACAAATGGATTAGAGGCGAAGGTCCCTCACCACTTCAGTTGGATTTTCCCCTTTTTTAACTTGCTTAGGTTATTTAAATGTCTTTCCATCTGGCTACAAAGTCACCTACTTCCACCCCATTGGCTCTCTCCCATCCAAATGTAATGCTTTCATAAATTTTCTTGAAACTGATGGAATTCTGCGTTCTTTTCATGCTGTGCAAATCTAGCAAGGCCAAAAAACAGAGATATTAAAATGATATGTAAAAAGAACAGTCTTTCATAGCCATATTCTTTTTATACCATATACTTTTTGCTCTTAGAATACCGTTATGAACCAATGCCTTTTCATTGACTCAATTGGTTTCAATTCTTTTGTAGTCATTTGTTCTTTTTTGGTGATCAAAATGTCACAATTTAGCCAAAGGAATCCTTTAACGCTACAAAAAGCCATGTAGCGTTTCGACAAAAAGGCACAAATTTTTCAAAGTGTCTTTGCTTTCTGGTAACAAGATATCCCAGGGCCATCTTAATGCCTGCTGTGTCCCAGACATGCAACCAGCCACTTTTCTAAGCCCCAATTCCTTCCAGTGGAGATTGATATTAGAGACCAACTGTGAACGCTAGGGGGGTTTCTCTGACTTTGTGCCACTGGAATGACCTGAATTGTAGGCAGTGGACAGAGATGGAAATATAAATATATATTACATATGATAAATATAATAAACATATAAAAATAAAAATATATATAAATATACATACACACATATATAATAAGTTCATAGCCATTTTCAATTTAGTACTAATGTTTCTTCACAACCATAATATTTAAATTCTTAACCCTATATCCAAACTATAATTATACCTCCTTTTATAATAAATGACTCATATAACTGTCACTCTGAAGCTCTTGATTTATAACAAAGCTAACATGATTATTTATTGGCCAATAAAAGAAATAGATTCAAAATAGTGACACCAGTCTTAATACTAACCATAAAACTGCTAAATGAAATTCACATTTTCTTTTGTACTTGCCTTTGTCCTTAGCACCATGGGATATAGAGTAAAATTACTTTGGTCCAGAGAACTCTGAAATAACTCCCACTCTGCGGGTTATGGAAGTTCCATCCACATATTTCAGTTCATTTTCAGTCTGGAAGGGTCAGCATTGGACAGTTCTGAGTTCTTAAGATTTTAGCTTCTACTTTCTACTTCTGGCATCATCTACAGCCCCTGCAAAAGGTACCTTGGTTTTATGAGTTGACATCATGAAGAGAAATTGAAATACCTCCACAGTTCAGTCTTGAAAGGACTGAGCAGGAATTTCACCTAGTCACTGTCTGGCTCACCTGCCATGACTCATTCCAGTTACGTGTGTGAGATTTATATATGTGTGTTCTGGACAAACCCATTCTGACTTCTACTATTCAATTTCTACTAATATATTTATAATCTACAGTTTCATGTTTCCAATTTTCATTGTACTAAATCCTGTCCTAATATGAGATTTTCAATTACCTTCTTTCTCCACCTGCCTGCCAGCTTCAAGTTTTTCTTTTCTCTGTCATGCATGATAGTGTTCCCTTCCAATCAATATATCGTGCATGCTAAGTGTTGTCATATCAAACTGCAGGTCTAAATTATAATAATAATTTATTTAGTTTTCACAGTATATATGAGCCAAGACAATTTTCCATGTTTCTGTTTTCTAAATACAGTATCGGTTATTAAGATTTCTTAATCTACCTCCAGGAAGAAAATCATATATATATATATACACACATACACATATATACATTAGAATATATATGTACACATGTATATGTATATACATATTCATGAATATATATGTATATTAGAATATCTATGCATATTAGAATATATATGTGTATATGTATATTAGAATGACATACTGTTGGCAAGGGAGAATACATACCAATGGGGGTTTTCTAGGTTTTGTCAAAAATATTCTTTTAACTCATAAGGTCATATTCTGAGCTTAATTCTCTATTTTCCCATTATCTTATTATTAAGTGCAAATAGCTCAGTCGTTTTCCAAATCTTCTGTGGTTTTTGGATAAATACAACCCAATAAGATATAATTCCATTATACTGTTGAAGAATTATTTTGAATGTTAGATGTTACGCCTTAGAGCTTTCTCCACAGGAGACTACTGATATAGAATTATCAAAGAGGCTCTCGCTCTGGTGGTAACATACAAATAAAAATCATATTCTATGGTGGTATCAAGGGGTGGTGGATGCAGGGGAGCCTGTGAACGAGATTCCAGAGGGACAAGCGTCTCATGGATGAGCAGCTGGCTCCGGCTGCTGGACAAGTCTGAGCCGGAGGGCGGGCAGAGGAGGGGCCCTGCCTGGCACTGAGGGGCGACTCCTCCGGGATAAGGAGAAAGAGCCAAGCTTTCAGTTACAGCGCGGGCTGGCAGCCTAGGCTGGAATCTGAAAGAACCCCAGATAAAAAAGGAGCAAATCATGCAGCCCTGCAATTGCCCCCTCAGCCCCAGAATCGTGCTGAGAAAGCGCAAAGGAGGAGCAGCAGAAAGCAGACAGCACGTGGGCTTTCGATCGTTCGCACAGTGGTGGATGCCAGGGCCCTGCTGGAGTTGAAGTCAGAGGTGAGCCCAAACGCTGACACTGAGCCCCCATCCCCTCCTAGTCCAAACGCTGACGAGCTCAAAGATCAGCCCCTCACGGTAGCCACAAGACAGGAGAAGGCTGGCTCTCTCCCGGAAAGAGAAAACAAAACTTTTAACTCTTCTTCATATTTCAAGAGAAACAATTTATGGAAGACCCCAGTTTTAACGATTTTAGCAAATTTTAGTTGTAACATCCCTTAACTGTAACCTCATGTTTACATTGTATTTACCTCAAATCTGTGCTCTTTAGTTTGGTGCAGAAATCCAACCCCTTAAGAGAAATGAAAATGTCCTTCACCTGAAATTCCCAATTTTGCCTTCAACGGGATCTGCATGTATGGGATTACCACCTTAAGAAAATACTTAAAATGTTAAGTCAGATGTTACATTTCTCCTTTCTATATGCCGTCTGTTTTATCACCTTTTGAACTAAAAGATATTTAATATAGAAGGACTCAAATTAAAAATAATCTTTTAAAAAAATAAATTTTTTAACCTAAGAAGGGGTGGGGATGACCATCTTCCCTTTTTTTGGCTGCTCAAAATCCAAGACTTAGCTGGGGTGCAAAACTGCTCCCCACTCACTTTGAGTTGCAATCTTTGGAAAGTGAAACCTGTTGTATCTGTTCCGTTGTTTATAACCAGTCCTTATCAGCTCCAGAGATACACTTCTTCTTGAGCCTAAGCCAGTCTATAAAAATAAACTAATAGTTTTAAACAACTTTAATTCCGAAAACTTCAAGTCCATACAGATCTCCTCCCCACTTCCTTTTTTTCCTTCTTTCCAAATTCACACGTTTATTACAAAACCAAAGATTAAACTATAAAGTCTTTCTATGTTTACAAATGGAAACTGTTTTCACTTAAATATCTGTAACTGTTTCTATGCGAGTTATTCCAAATAAGCAATTATTCTTAAGACTCTGAGGTCTCTAAGCTTTTTTTTACTCAATAACTGATGAGGTCTTTCTATGAATCTTAGCTCTCCAATGTTTTTGCCCCTTGAAAGGCAGGTTCCTTATTCTGACCAGTACGGAAAGATTCCCGTGGATTGGCACGCAGCATCCTTTCCACCCTCTTTCCAATGCGCAAAGTCTAAGAGATGTTGTGATATTTGAATAATATTTTGTATGGGCAAAACTGCATTTAGATCCCATGGGCATTTCAACTTTGTCTCCATTTGTACGTGGTCTAGGGTTCTCAAGTCAGTTTTATACACAGAAAAGGGTCTGTTAGGGTCTCTTTTTGTTTATAAATTAATAGTTACATTAGAAAAGTTACAAATCCATGAATCTAATTTCCCTTAACCTTGTAAATTCAACTTGCATATATTTTTTTAAAGATTGGCACCTGAGCTAACATCGGTTGCCCATCTTTTTTTTTTCTTTTCCTTCCCTTCTTCTCCCCAAACCCCCCCAGTACATAGTCATATATTCCAGCTGTAGGTCCCTCTGGCTGTGCTATGTGGGATGCCACCTCAGCATGGCCTGATGAGCAGTGCCATGTCCGCGCCCAGGATCCGAACCAGGGAAACTCTGGGCCACTGAAGTGGAGCCTGTGTGAACTTAACCACTTGGCCATGGGGGCTGGCCCCAACTCGCATATTATTTTATTTTATTTACAAACCTAATAAAATTTAACAATCACCATAAGGGGGCTTTTACCATTCACTTAATTTAATTATCTTAAACATTTTCAATGACTTTTATAAATTTAGTATGTTTGATGTTCTTTTTAAGTACTTCAACTATGTACAAGACTACGTAATTCTTATAAATATAGTAAATTAAGCTGATTTTTTATTCCTTTGAATTTAAAATTCTAAATCAATTACTTGATTATACATTTTAAGTTGGAATCATTAAACTAATTTTTATATTCTAATTATAAATGTAAATATTTTAAAATTATAAATAATAAATATAAATTACAAATATTTTATGTGCTTATAGCAATATATTCAAATCATTCTTAAAGTTATCACACATTTTAATAATAAAATATTAATGAAATTAATAACCCATAGTATTTTATACTTAACTCTAAGTTTCCAAGAATTAAGAGACATTTACCCACATTAGAAAATAAGCCATCCTGAACAGGTTGAGATTCACAGCACACTGAGAATGCAAATCTACCAGAGTGGTATTCTTGAACATGATTTTAATGATTACATCACATAATGTCATATACTGGCGCCAGAACTTAGCTTGCCACTCCACTGTTGATTTGCTCCACTTTTTCACTGATGTCTGACTGTGACTGACACCGTGCACACGCTGCTTTGCGTTTCCGAATATTTTCTTATCATAGATCCCTACAGAAAAGTGTAGTCGTGGAGCTGGCCTGGTGGTGCAGCGGTTAAGTGCACACGTTCTGCTTCAGTGGCCCGGGGTTTGCCGGCCTGGATCCCGGCTGCGGACATGGCACCGCTTGGCAAGCCATGCTGTGGTAGGCGTCCCACATATAAAGCAGAGGAAGATGGGCACGGATGTTAGCTCAGGGCCAGTCTTCCTCAGCAAAAAGAGGAGGATTGGCAGCAGATGTTAGCTCAGGGCTGATCTTTCTCAAAAAAAAAAAAGTATAGTCTTTTTTCAGAACTCTTGATCAATATTTTCTGATTGCCTTCCCGTTTGCATCCCATGAATATTGTATTGATAATACAGTGTGACATGATACAATTGATATGACATGATCGTCTCGCCATTTCCTCACCAGCACTGAGTATAATCTTTATCATCATCATCATGATCATCATCTCTGCCAGTTTGAACGTGGGCAAATGAAGTCTCATTATTCAGGGTTCATTTGTTTCGCTGCAAGTGCGGTCGAACTTACTTTCTACGTTCTTTGTGCTTTGAGCTTTCGGTGTATCCCTCACGCCGCTGTCCAACAGGTGGTACCCGGACAGGTGAGGCTGAGCGCTCCTCGCCCCGAGGCCAGGGCCCGGGTGGAGCGGTCGCAATTCTGGGCCCCACGGCCAGGGGGCGCTGAGACCCCGAGTCTCCCGCCCCGTCCGGGCTGGGGCGGGCGGCGGGGGTGAAGGCGCAGGCGGGGACCAAAGGTTGGTGTCTTCGCGCACCGACCTTCGGCGGAGGGGCCGCAGCATCATGGCGGTGGGAGCCAGGCTCCGAAGCAAGGCGGCGAGCGGCCTCCAGCGCCGCGGGCCCCGGGGGCGAGGGCGGACGGAGGGGGACGAGGAGGTGGTCGCCATCCTGGAGCACCTGGAGTGCGGGGACGAGGCGGCGGAGAGCGAGGCGAGCGCGCGGCGCCCGGGGGCCCGGAGCGCGCGGCGGGTGCACCTGGCCGTGCTCCCCGAGCGCTACGAGCCGCTGGAGGAGCCGGCGCCCGGCGAGAAGCCCAAGAGGAGGTACCGGCAGAAGCTGAAGAAGTACGGCAAGGTAGGGCCCCGCGCCTCCCTCTGCCCCCGGGGGTCGGGGTGTGCGGGGCGCCCGGCCCGGGCTTCCTGACTGATCGGCCGGGGGGCGCTGGAGTCGGTGCCCTCCGTCTGACCGCGCTCAGCCTCTCCAGGCCTCCCCTGCGCCCCCCTCGGCCTCCCACTCCCACCCCCTCGCCAGCATCCCCTACTGGAGTCCCCAAAACTGTTCGTCTGTGACCTGGGAAGTGAGCAAAAAGTTGCAAGTAAAGGAGGGAAATTAAGTGAGAGATTTCTCTGGGCGCCGCTCCACCCGCTACCCCGCTTCTGGCAGCTTAATGATATTCCCAAGGGGCGCTTATCCTAGTTGTCTTCTCACTCCCCTGTATAGTTGGTAGACGGAAATCTGTCCCTGTTTTACAGATGGGAATACTGAGGCCTGGGCGTGGTTAGGTGACTTGTAGAAGGTGACCCAGTTGGAGAGTGGGGAGCAGCCCAGTTTGTCGGCTTTCCGGCAACGTCCTCTCCGGGATATCCCACTGGCTGAGAATTATTTGGGTTAGTCCCTCAAATATTCCCGAGGTTATTTCCGGGGCCTGAGAGCTCAGCAAATACATAAATATGCTCTTGTTGAATCTACTCTTCTCTTCTCCTGGTCGGCTATCTTTGTACTCCCCTCCCTGCAACCATTAACATTTGCCTTTGCCGGGAGGAAATAGAGGGGGAGAGAGAGAGAGAATGTGAATATGAGTATGGGATAAAATGACAGTTTCATGCTCAGAGATCAAAGCCCAAAGGCAGTTCCCAGGTCTGCTCCCTGGGGCTGGACAAGGCCAGCCAGAAAAAAATCACGTAACTCATAGTGTCCTGGCCAAAGGCCAAAGGCCAAAGGCCGTATGGGGTTTATTGTCCAGCTGTGTCTTCCAGTGGCCTCTTCTCATACCTGAAACCATCCAGTCTCCATACCTGGAAGCTTAGGTTTATCATCGTCTTTAAAGGTGTGTCAGCAGCTTCGGGAGCAGTATACAAACAGTGGTCAAATAGATAAATAAAAGCTGTAAAGTTGGGACTTTCAGACTTAGGGTCATGCTCAGACCGTCCTCCTTCCTGGTCCCAACTGAATGCAAAGAAGCCACATTTGCCTCTCAGCCAGTGAACTGATAATGTGGAAATCTCAGCTCAGAGGCTGGCACTTGATGATGTTTTTTGGGTGCTCACTGGGTGCCTGGCATTGTGCTAAGCCCCAGAGATACAAAAATGGATGTGATGCAGTCCTGCCCTAGAGAAGTCCACAGCCTCCCAGGGAGACGCTGGCATAGCTGGGGCACCACCATGGAGCTGCAGGGTGCAGAGCCGGGCAGTTAATCCCGAGGGATAAGGTTGTAAAGTCAGGGAAGTTTCAGATCAGTGGTGACGTGAAAACTGGGCACAGAGGATGAGCGTAGGTTTCACAGGTTAATAATGGGGTACTACTTCACACCCACTAGGATAGCTGTATTCACACACAAAAAAAGAAAGAAAAGCAAAGAAAATGGCAAGTGTTGGCAAAGATGTGGAGCAATTGGGATTCTTGTGAACTGCTGGTAGAAATGTGAAATGGTGCAGCTGCTGTGCAAGACTATTTGGCAGTTCCTCAAAAAAAGTAAACATAGAATTACCATATGTTCCAGCAATTCCGCTCCTAGATACTGTCCTCCGGCAAAAACAGAGACCAGTTTAAGAGGCAAAGCACTTATTGGGATCAAAAAACTGCAATTTGGGGAGCACAGATTAGGGTAGAAACCCAAATAGTATTCCGATTACAGGAGAGGGGCTGAGCGTTTTTATGGGAAAAAGGGAGGAAGATGAGGTGAGCTGTATTAAGGCAGAGTTCATTGGTGCTGGATGAGGTGAGGCTGGGTTTGTGCTTCATAGATGGGCTTGAGATGTGGTCATCAGGCCAAAGGCTAGACTCGGACTTCATTGATGGGGCAGTGATTTGGTCATCGGCAAAGTCCAGTTTCATCAGCTCTTACAAACAGGATCTTCTTGTCCTTACTGACTTCTTGGAATGTTGGCAGTCTGGTCCGGTTTGGAAGATAAAGAAAACAAAACATGCAAGGCAATTCCTCTGAAATGGCTGCTCCAGCTCTCTTTTAATATGGCTCATGTCATCTTTTGTGGACATACCCGAAAGAATTGAAAATAGATACTCAAACAAATATATATATGCACACACATATTCAAAGCAGTATTATTTGCAATAGCTAAGTGGTGGAAAAAACACGAATGTCCATCAACTGATAAATAGACAAAATGTGGTGCATACATGCAGTGGAGTATTTTTTGTTGATGGTGCCGTTAAGTCAATTCTGACTCCTACGGACCCCGTATCCAGCAGAGCAGCACGCTGCCCCATCTTTTTGTGCCATCCTCTCACTTTCTGGCACTGTATCAGACAGACATGCTCCACTGCTATTCATAGGGTTTTCGTGGCCAATTTTTTCGGAAGTGGGTGGCCAGACCCTTCTTCCTAGGTTATCTAGTTGGGAAGCTTTGCTGAAACCTGTCCACCATGGGTGATCCTGCTGGTATTTGAAATCTCAGTGGCAGAGCTTTCAGTGTCTCAGCAACACGCAGCTGCAACAGTATGACAACTGACAGGTGGGTGGTGGTGTTCCCTGACTGGGAAACAAACTCCAGCTGCAGTGAGAGCACCGGATCTTAACCACTAGACCACCAGGCTGGCTACAGTGGAATATTATTCAGCCATAAAAAGGAAGTAAGTACATGCTACAAGATGGATGAACCTCTGAAACACTATACTAGTGAAAGAAGCCAGACGCACTAGGGCATCTTTTGTACATATGAGTCCATTTACATAAAATATCCAGAATAGGTAAATCCAAGGAGACAGAATGCAGGTTGTTGGTTGCCAAGGACTGGGGGTAAGGAGGAGTGGAGAGCAACTGCTGAATGAATATGGCTTTTCCTTTGGGGGTGATGAGAATGTTTTGGAAGCAGATTGAAGTGGTGGTTGCACAACGTTGTGAGTGTGCTCGACACCACTGAACCGGGCATTTGAAAATGGTTAATTGTTATGTTATGTGAATTTCACTTTTTAATTTTAAAAAAGAGAAAAAAATTCACTGGATAGAGAAGCTCTGGCATCCAGAGTGCAGCTTAAGCTTCCACTTTCTCGGAGGCAACCGAGAGGGTGACCGGTTAGGCACCCATGTGGAAGAGGAAAACAGCCGGGCCCTCTTTGCTGAAAATCCATTCGAACAGCCACGGCTCAGCTAGAAACGCGGAAAGGTGATTAATTCCTGCTTTAGTGGCTAGGTGAAATTTTACCGTACTTGGGTCCAGTGGAATAAGGAGTGGTCCACAAAGGGCTCCACATTATTAACAATCGTTTTTCCTTCCAGGAGGGGTGATTAAAGTTCCTATTCTTCTGTTAACTGCTCAAATCCTTTGCCCACATCCCTTCCTGCTTCTATTTAAAGAAAGGTCCTTGGCCTTTGTGAAATGTGGAAGGGTTGGCTTCCCTTCCCCGTGGCCCATGGCCCCAAGCAGGGCTCGACCCCAGTGCTGAGCAGTCCGGCTCTCCTGGAGGTCTGGGCTCCCTAGGCTGTGTGCCTGGGACTCCGGTTCCCAGCCGATTTTTAAGGAATGATACTCGTGTTCATACGGTGTGTTAATTGTTTTTAAAGTGCCATTTTCCGGGTCCGGGGGAGGGGAGGGGACATGTGTTTGCTGTGCTCTTACAGGGTGCGGAGCGCTCTGCCCCACATTTCACAAGCGTCATCTCTGAATCCTGCCAACAACCTTGGAAAGCTGTGGATCCCCATTTCGCAGTGGAGGAAACTGGCGTGTAAGGAAGTTTAGCCACTGTTCAAGGCCGCTCGAGCTGGGGGCGGGGCCGCACCTGGCTCCGGCTTGTGCACAAGCAGTTGGGGTGAGGGGATGAAACCCAAAACCTAGCTTAAAATAACAGGTCCCCTTTCCCAGGCATCTCTGAGAGCCACAGGGGAGGTGTAGATAAGGAAAGTAATTAACTTGTGTTAAGTGGGCAGCTAGAAGAGGGTTGGGGAAGGAAACTATAGGGTGTTGGAGTAACCTTGAGCTCAAGAGGGAGAAAAATGTCCCCACGTTCCAAGTAGGTGGTTAGGTCAAGGGCACTGGTGGTGTGTTATAATCCCTCAGGCTGTGCTTGCCTCTCTCTGCCTCAGTTTCCTCAGCTGTAACATGGGATTACTGGTAGGGTGTGGTAAGGAGTATGTGAGTTAATGGGTGTTGAGATCTTAGCACATGGCCTGTGACAAAGCTTCTGTAACTGTTGGCTGTTATCTAAGAGCTGGAGGAGAGGCCCCGATGGCTGTTTCTTCCTGATTAGTTTTTAATGAGCTCTAACTCAGAAAGAAATCAGCTTTTATAACCTCCTGCCCGCCTCGGCTTTGTGCCTGGGACCTGACCAAAGGTCACCGCTGAAGGCCTGATCTTTCTATCAGGGGAAAGTAACCTTTATTGAGAGCTGGTTTCCTTTGTGAAACTGGAGGGGGCAGGGGATCTCTGACATCAGAGGGTTTGTTGAATACCCAGGAGCCCCCAGAATGCCTCTCTCCCTGTGCTAGTTTCCTATGATGGCTGTAACAGATGACCACAGACAGAGTGGTTCAAGGCAACACAAATTTATTCTCCTACAGCTCTGGAGGCCAGCAGTCCAAAATCAGTCTCACTGAGCTAAAGTTGGCAGGCTGGTTCCTTCTGGGGTTCCACGGAAGAATCCATCTCTCTGCTCTTTCCAGCTTCAAAGAGGTCCCCTTCCTCCGCCTTCACAGCCAGTAGCATAGCATCTGCATGTCGCTTTCTCTCTGCCCCTCTGCTTCTGTTACTACATCACCTTCTCTCTAATTCTTCCTGCACCCCTCTTAAAAGGACCTTTGTCCTTATTTGGAGCCTTATAAAGATATATGAATCCTTATAATTGGGCCCACCTGGATAATCCATGATACTCTCCCCATCTCAAGATCCTTAATTGAATCTTATCTGCCAAGTTCCTGTTACCATATAAGGTCACATATTCACAGATTCTGGAGGTTAAGACCCGGGCATCTTGGGGGGGCATTATTCAACCTACCATGCTTTCCCGTGTTCCCACATTGCCCTCCGCCCCTCTGCAAGATTATTTGGGTCGAAAGCTCTGCTAAGATCAAAGAATTCAAACTGCTCCCTGGAAGGATGCTGAAATGATCATTGAAAGATATTTACATTTCCTTTCATCACCTTTCTCAAATCTGTGTTTTGACAGTATTCCAGCTAATGAGCTATTTTTGTAGCTTTTTTCTAAATTGCAAAGATGAAGTGACAAGCAGTTTTTTTAAAAACTGCAGCTGAGGAAAATGGATGCACAAACACCCCAAATGTCAAGTGTAATGCAGGTCATCCATGGTTCCGATGGCATTGCTTATAAAGGATGCTCTTGACTGTTGTACTTGCTCCCAGAGAACAGTTTTGTTGTTGTTGTTATTTCAAACAGATAAGTAAAATTCTCCCACTGAATCTTATTATGCATTTATAGAGATGAATCTCTTAGCAACATCACCCCGCCATACACACACTCACACGCATGCACCCTAATGTCTCATTGAGAAGTTGAAAGGGCAGAGTCCTGGGAATCAGTGTCTAGAGAAGCCATTGATGCTCCTGGCTCTCCCAGAGCTCCTCCTTTAGCCCGAGAGCCACCAAAGGAAGCCCCAGGCCCTTTCTGGGTACTAGGGCTACAGTGATAAGCACTAGAATGTTCCCGCCCTCATTCTGTTATTGTGAGGATGATGAAAGCTGAAGCCAGGACTAATAGGAAAGTATACTCTTAAGAAACTTTCCTGAACAGATAACAGAATATCTTTGATTTATGTATTAGCACCACCCACCTAAACTACTATGTAATATAAGGAGGCAAATGTTGTTTTACAGTAAGAATAGCTGACGTTTGGGGCCACGTGTACTACCTGGAGTTTGCGCCAGGCTCTGTTCTAAGTGCCTTCCTTGTATGAACCCATTTAATCCTCTCAACAACTCAATGAGGTGGTTACTAAATATTCCCATTTTATAGGTGAGGAAACTGAGCCCAAGGAAAGTTAAATAAGTGATTGAGCTGGAATTTAAGCCCAGGAGGCAAGCAGTTGGCTACAAGGTTACATGGGGCCTTCATTAAAGAAGGGAAGTATAATGTGGGGCTTAAGGACGGGGGCCCTGAGATGAGATTTCTTTGGGATTGGACTTCAGCTCTGCCTTTTACCAGCTGTATGATCCTGGATAGATGTAGCTCCTTCATGCTTTCTTCTTGTTGAAGCCTGATAGCCAAAGGCCACGAGGAACATACTGGCAGCCAATCCAAGTTAGGTTTACAGTCATGCACCACATAATGACGTTTCAGTCAAGGACAGGCCGCATATACAATGGTGGTCCCATAAGATTAGTACCATACAGCCTAGGTGTGTAGTAGGCTATACCATCTAGGTTTGTATAAGTACATTCTATGATGTTCGCACAATGACAAAATCGCCTAACACGTTTCTCAGAACGTCTCCCTGTCGTTAAGCAACGCATGACTGTATCTGCTTAGTGCAACAAGGGAGGGTGTATGCCAGAGAAATCACAAGGTCTCAAAAAGTGGAGACCTCAAGTAGAAAGTGGAATATTTGAGTCTGAGCCAAAGATATAAATTTAAAAGTTATCCACATCCGGGAGGTACTTAAAATCATTGGAAATGGATGAGACCATTTAAGGAGAGATTATACTCAAATAAAGAAATAAAAAATAGAGAAGAGGACCCAGGACTGAGTAGTGCAGAACTCCATCAGTTTACAGTTTGATAGAAGGGATAATCCAGTAAAGAAAGCTGAGGAGGGGCTGTCTGTGAGGTAGGGGATACCAAGAAAATATGGAGCCAAAGAGGCCAAATGATTGTTTCATGAAGTATGTCAAAAGCTGCTGAGAAGCCAGGGAAGGGAGGAGAGAAAAGTGTCCATTGGATCAGGCAACATGGCAGTTGCAGATGGCCAGGACCAAGCAGTCTTGGATGGGTGACGCTAGGAGCCAGAGTAAGAGGGAACAAGAATGGAGGAAGTGGAGGCAGTATGTGGGGATGGCTCTTCCCATTGGTTTAGCATATGGAGAGCAGAGACCCAGGGTGGGACGTAGAGAAGGATGTGGACTCAAGGTGATATCTGAGCATTTGTGTAAGCTAATGGGAGTGATCCAATGGGGAGGAGGAGAATGATGATGCAGGAGCAGGGGAAGCCAAGGTCAAACCAAGAGAGGGTACCAACAGCAAGTGTCAAGTGAATGGCCTTGGGGGAAGAGGGCAATTTTTTCTGCTGGAACAAAGTGGGAGAAGCCAGGGCAGGTATGGGTTTGTAGACAGTGCCGGGAAGATGAATGGGTTCCCCAGTGACTTCTGCTCTTTTCAGTGAAAGATGAAGTGGGATCATCTAGTGAAGGTATGGAGACTGTGTGTCTGTGTGTGTTGAGGGTGGGGAGGCTTGCGGAGAAAGGAAAAGTAGTATCTGGAAGAGAGGGGAACTCAGCCTCCTAGACAGATAGAGTAGGTTTGAAAGGCAGTATTGGAAGTCAAAGTGAAGTTTGTGACTGTGATCAGGGATTTTAAGTGAAACTAGGAATTTCAAGTGTTTATTGGGTAGAAAAGTCAGAGGGCCGAGAGACAAGATTCAGGTCATCTACATGGATATCACTGTCATCAAGAATGATGACAGAAGTTGAGAGTGGGGAAGAGAAAGACTTGGGGGCAACAGCACAATCAGTGTTAGTCGTGGTGGTGATCTTAATTTTTCTGTTGCAATTCCATCTGAATCCCTTGGACACCCCTGTCTAGCAGCAGGCCTTACAGAAAAGGAGGAGAAGGAGTGGATACCAAGAAAACATGGCCCAGTCCTTACCCTCCAGGAGTTTATAAGTGTAATGGAAACCCAAGACTTCTGTGGATCACAGCAATCAGAGAATGTTACCGAGCTCAAAGACAGGTTCTTGTACCTGTAGCACCATAGGGCCAATAACTGAAACATCAGGCTTGTGGCAAGGACAGAGGGTTTATTATTATCGAAAAGCAGCCAGATGAGGAGATGAGAGTTAGAACTCAGCTCCACCCCATCGAAGGGAAAAAGGTAGGGGTTTTTATCTGGGCTTTTAGGTAGGGGACGGGGAGCATACGGTCTTGCTCGTTGGTGCCTTCCTGCTAGCCTGCATTTGGCCTTGAGGAGTGAATTTCTTTTTCCTTGATGGTCTGGATTTTTCTGGTTAGTTGTTATCTTCAGCCTGCCTTTGGCCTTGTGAGGCTGAATCTTGACGTCTGGACCTTGACTTCCTGGGAAAGACAGCTCTCTCATATCCTAAGAAGGGGCAGAAAGACCTGGGTAGTTTTGAACAAGAGTTGATTATGTTAAATGTGCACAGCTGTCATTAGCAAAGCTTATCTCCAAGTTTTTCCCCTAGGGGAAATTTTATAACTCGTTAGCTCTCGGTTTCAGGAATAGTAGCACACTTTAAAGAAAATGTGGGCGTTGGACAGGAATATGCCCTGGTGGGAGGGGGAGGACAGGATGGGCTCTCAGATAAGGAGAATGAAGCAGAACTTGACCCAGCCTTTGGATGATCCAGTAACTTCGTTGGAACAGAGAAGAGAGTGGGCTTTGGTTTAAAAACTAAAACAAAAGTTGTTTGGTTTTTAGAACTAGCAGCCTCACTGCTGTTTCCAGGAGGATGTCTGAATCATGTGGAAATACGCAGTGCTTGAAAGCACTTTGCAGGATGACAAAGTCTCTTCTGAGCCCCCACATGTTCTTATGTTGGGGGTGGGGACGGGATGCCAGAGATGTGGAAAGGTGGTAACTGGCTCATTGGTCCTGGGAAAAGGAGGCAAAGTGATTGTTTAAGTATGTCACCATGGTGCCTGAGGGGTGACAATGTGGCCTAAACTAACCCCGTGCTTTTCTCTTCTCTTCCGAAAAATAGAATGTGGGGAAAGTCATCACCAAAGGCTGCCGCTACGTCGTCATCGGCCTGCAGGGATTCGCGGCGGCCTACTCCGCCCCATTCGGAGTAGCCACCAGCGTGGTGGCGTTGGTCCGCTAATGGGAGCTGCTGGGGCAGACGCCACAAGAGTGGATGGAAGCCACTGCCCCGAGAACAGTGCAAATCCAGGAGCATTTCAGACTTGAACCCTCAAAATACTCGGAAGAAAAAAATGTCTGTGTTGAATTGGATGAGTGTTATGAATGAGCCATCCCCACCCATCTGGTCACGTCTCTTGGACACGGATGGCTCCAGTGGACAATCCCGCAGAGCTTAGAGCTGGTTTGCTGACACCGGAGCCTTCATGTGAAGGTGGCAGCGGGCTGGCGTGGAGGCAAACACTTGACAGATATGAGCACTCTGGGTGGGAGGCAGAGTGGTGATTATGAGGGATAAGAAAGGGTTTTGACCTGGAGTGAGATGGTTATATTGTATGTCATATTCTCTTGGAAAGGTCGCAGGCTGACAGCCCTCGGCTGCCTCGGTTCTGAGGGCAGGAAAGGAGCTGTTTGTGTCTGCAGTTCTGCCCCCTATCTCCTTCCTCCACCCCTTTGTCACCAGGAGTTTAATTACAGGCTTGAGAAGAAGGAAGGAAGAAAAATCTCTTTGAAGGCTATGATGCTTTGAAAACTGTGTTGACGGTGTGTCATGACTGTTCAAAGTAGATAAAAGCTTGTCACTTTTGCCCTTCTCTGCCACGAACGTGCAGTTGGCCAGGAGGGAGTGAGGGATGGCAGGTTCAGTTGCAGCTTGTATGCGGAGTGCTCCTGAGGGCTGTCGTGTCCAGGCCAGCCACACATCTGTGGCTGCCTAAGGTCATGGACCTCCTGACTCAGCTGCCCAGTACCATTAGTTCATTCCTGACAGCTGCTTAACTCCTCTTCCACGCCAGACTGATGAAGGGTGCTGTCTTGGGAGAGAGGGAGACGCTACACCTGGAAATGAAAGTGTATGGTTTAGAGCAGGAACCAGTAAGTAGGAGAAAGGTATGAAGGAAGTAGAAGGATGTTGGATGAGAGAAGTGGGAGTACAGGAGCCAGGTCCAGGGTATCAGCACTGGGAGATCTTAGGTGGGCCCAGCCTTCGGCTCCAGGTGGGAGCCAGGGGAGGCTGGGTGACCGGAGATGCCATGGCTGGTGCTGAAACCCCTCTGAGGCCCATGAGCTCACATTGGCTGCCTTTGTGGCGTCCTTTCCTCTTCTGTGCTGCCCAGTTTGATGTCATCTCACCTGGATTCAAAGTTAGGGCGGTCATGGATCTTGGGCCTGACACTCCCCAAGGATGACCCGTGGACTGCTATAGGGAGATGAAAGAAAGAGCAGGTCCCTCTTACCATGCCCCTCTGCTAACCCCCATGAGAGGCCACTGTTCTGACTTTGTTTCCAGAATATCCAGAAGTCCAAAATAGTTATTGCTGATCAGTCTGCAGGATTGGTGACAACACCTACCCAAAAAGTTTCCCAGGCCATGCAAAGGAGGTTTGACTTGAGGCCTCAAGCCCAACAAGGTGGCACTGAGAAGTGGAGAGGATGGGAAGACAGGCAGATGGACAGAAAAAGGAATAGGTGCAGGAGAAAGCTGTAGCCATGAAACCAGACTCAACTTCCCGTTCTGGAGGCTCATGCTGAAGATGAACTTGGACCCCATTTCTGCATCAGTAATGTTTGTGAGGAAAAGAGAAAACAAATGGTCTTGTTTTAGCTCAAATGATAAAAGTTGATAGTGGTACATTTTCACACATGTAAGATAATTATAGCTTGCCTGGCCGCACTGGGAGTCAAGGAGAAGAAGAGATGTAAGTGGAAGAAGAAGCATTTAGTAGTTAGTGGGAAAGAGATCAGGTCTCTGTGGCCTGCTGGTCACAGGAAAGGAAGACGGGAGGAAGGAGCCAGTGGAGGGTTTGGAGGACGCCAGCCCCAGCGGCCCAGTGATGCTGACCAGCCTCGGAGAAGCCCACCAGGTTGCCTTGGGGACATGGAAGCGTGACCTGGAAAGGGACAAGAGGTGCTGAGGCTTGTCTAAGGAAGGCCTTCTGCATCCCACCTCTAAATCAGAGACACAATAAGGCCAAGCACATTTGGCCCTGAAATTCTTGAAGTCTGGTTAAGAATTAACCCAGAAATTTCGAAAGTTGCAATCTCGCGGGATTGTCCTGGGAGCCAGATTCCCATGTACGGAAGATGGACTTCTCCGAACTGTCGCTCAGCCTGAGTAGTCATTTCCTCAGCGACAGGGCATCCATGTTGTAGATTACCTTTCTGCCTTTTCTTTCTTTTCGAGGTTCTTTTAAAACATATCAGGGTCCATACCCTACAAGAAATTGAGTTTTAGAGCTTTCCCTTTACATGCTGGACCAAAAGGCTTCTTTTGTATCCTCTCTTGCCCTATTACGTAAGTAAAACCCCCAATTTGTTTAATGTTTCTGCGTGTGATGAATTTTTCTACCCCTCATTGGGGCGAGGAACCTCCCTGGGGCACCCAGGAGGAGCCAAGGCTGCTCCCCACAGGGAAGGAAAGGGGCTCTGACACCTGGGAACTCTGCTTGGGTGTTAAAGGGGGGGCCGTTCTCTAGAAACCCAGCAGACCAGGCCTCAGTGTTGTCAGGACACTCGGCTCAGGAGTTGGTTAAAAATGAAAACTTCTGGAACCTCCAATTTGGATTTAGAGTCTAGCGTGGGGCCAGGAAGCTGCATTTTCCACAAGCAGCCCAGAAGATTCTGAAGCAGCTGTTCCTCTGCCTGAGCAGGGAAATGCTGGCCCCCAGAGGCGGGCTCCAGGATGGGAGGCTGAGGTTGGCACGAGCACGGGCGAGGGGCCTGCCAGGTGCCAGCCCCATGCTGGGCACGGGTAACATGCCCACGTACTGAGTCCTCACGGAAGCAGTGGGAAAGGTCTTGGTGGTGGGGAAGGTAGAGAGGAAAGGAGTGGTTCTGGGCAGCCGTCCAGGCAGGGTTGGGGGCCATGTGTGTCAGCTTGCTAAAGCCGAGGACCTTGATGTCTTCAGCTGTCTTGCAATCATCCCGGTTGTCCCCCTGCCCAGCAACTGTGCTTTGTCAGCGAAGCCCTGACTGGCACCCGTGACCAGGAAGCACCCAGAAGCAGGACTGAAGCTCAGACCTTCTGCAGATCTCAGATCTCCTCCTGCACCCCGAATAGCCCTGGGCATGGTAGTGCCCGCAGCAGAAATGGTTGTGGGGTTGGGAAACAAACCACATTGCAGTTTTAGATTTAGGCAGCTGCTGTTGTGGGGTTTGCACCCGTGATATCTTTTTCCAGCTCCTGACTCTGCGGGAGTACAGGTAAACTGAATTTAACTTTCGGATGTCATCATCCTCAAAATATTTTGAAATTTTTTTAGCTCTTCCTATAAATTTATAGTAGAAATTACACATAAAATAAAGAAAAAAATAAGGCCCTCAGCGTCCTTGTAAAGCCTGCATTTGAGACACTCTGTGGTTTGCCCAAATGGTTCTTGAGTAAAAACTCTCAAACGCTCTTGACCATTCACAGGGAAATGTGGCAAAAATTAATAATATATAGATTTGTGTGTGTGGTTTTTTTTAGAGGTAAGATGGTTTTTTGAGCCAAACCACTCCACTGAGCAATGTAGCCGCGGGGGAAAGGAGATCTCTTCAGATTTTCTAGAAGGCTTGGTGCCAGAGCCTGGTGGGTGCACAAGCCACAGAGGGGCAGAGGCTGGGAGGGGAAGAGAAGGTGAGAACAAAGTCTCGCTTGCTGGTGCCCGAGGTCAAACCTCCAACCACAGGGTGCTCAGTGTGTTCCATCCTGCAGCTCCATCCAGGGACATAAATCAGGATCCGAATTCAACACCTCCAGGTGTGGTTTTGCTTTTTTTTTTTTTTGGTGAGGAAGATTGTCCCTGAGCTAACATCTGTGCCAATCTTCCTCTGTTTTGTATATGGGTTGCCACCACATCATGGCCTGATGAGCAGTGTGTAGGTCCACACCTGGGATCCGAACCTGTGAACCCTGGGCCACTGAAATGGAACACACAAACTTAACCACCACGCCACCAGGCCGGCCCCTGGTTTTGCTTTCTTAAAAGGTGTTTCTCAGGTTATTCCTCTTGCATAACCTGTTGACAAGGCTCTAAACAAATGTATCTGGTTCAAAGCAGACATAAAAATCAGGGCAAAAGTGCCGACAGACACAGAGCTAAGAGCTCACACCTCCTCGCTTAACTGAAATTAAACTTGCTGTTTAATTTCACAGTAAACCACTTCCCCCCAGACTTGCTTTCTTCACTTAAAATGGAGAGAAATAATTTGTTTTGTTTTCGTTTTGATTCCTATGAGAGATGTTTAGAATTGCTGCAGAAGTAGAAAGTGGTGAAATAACACCCTTGTAAAATTTTTTATTTTTTGTGGGGGACTTACCCATTGGGAAAAACACTTTCCAGGTTTATCTTCTTTAATCGCAGTCATGGAGCTGGGAGGCAGAGTTACCTTCTGTTGCTACCAATGATTTGTGCATTTTGAGTTCTTTAGAGGTGAAGAGAAAAATAGGTAAATTATTTATGAACTTTCTTTATTGCCATCATTCTTCCATACCAGATCAGACTTGAACTTGTCTTGCAGTGTTTTCATTTCAGTCAATCAGTGAGCCATTCCTGTGATCCCACAAGCCCGCAATTCCGCCTGCTCCCCCTGGGCAGGGATCTGCTGCGTGTGGGACCAGCGAAGAGAACCAAGATGCGGTCAAACATCTCCTGGTACAAACACTCTGTTGGACGGCTTCACTGCAGCATTTTATTTAATTCTCTACTTCACTTCCTCCTCAGTGAGCTAGATACTATTATTACTGTCTCGGTTTTCTAGGTGAGAAAACCGAAGCTCAGGGAGGCTAGGCACGTCTGCTCCAATGCTATGGCAGGAGGCAGTGAAACCGGGACCCACGGCTGTGTGCCTTCTGCCAGTTTCAGCTGCCTCTCATTTCTGTTTCCTCTTGGACTCCTGTTATTGCCAGTGACCATGAGGATGCGGGAAGCTTTAAATGTAACCACATCCAATGAGCATTCCTCGTTCCAATATTGTGATTCAAGGAGTTAGAAAGGCTTTCAAAAAATGACTCAAGTTGCTTACCAGCCCATCATACTCGATTTTTGAGATGCTGAGATTGCTTAGCTGCTGCTTTGCCAAGGTCAAGGCACAGAAAAGAGCACACGGAGCTGGCCCCACAGGAAGTCACCTGTGACCTTAAGTCAGTGTGGCTGAATTTACTTTATTTTGCAAACTTCCTTGGCGTGATTTCTCCAGCCACAGTTACTATTCCCATTGACTGGTAACTGTGTTCCCATAGAGCCAGCCCTCCATTGTTCACCCCAGGGGCCCAGGGACCACAATCCAAAACCCCAGGGCCGGCAGGAAGCCACTCTGCATACTAGGAACGGTGCTGGCATCGGACAACCTGGCTTCAAATCCTCCGGCCTTGTGACCTTGGACGAGTTCCTCGACTCCTTCCGCTTTCAGAGTTTGGTTTGATTTCCTTTGAAAAGTAGAGTGAATGGCACCTACCCCAGAGGCTTCTTTGGAAGATCAAATATGGAGCTGACTAAGAACCAAGCATGTGGGACGTTAAGTGTCTCCTTCTCCAGCTGCCCCGAGCTGAAAGCCACCTCATCATTTGCCCCTGACCTGCGGTGGGGAGGGAAAGAAGGCCTGAAGATCAGCGGTGGGGGGAGAGCGCGAGGGAGGGAACCTGGCGGCAGTGGGAGGGAATGGAGAAGAGAGACACAGCCTGCCTCTCCATCCACCACGTGGTTTTCTCTCTTCCCCTGAACTCATCCCTCATCTGCCATGAGCAGCTTCCAGGTTCGTGCTCAGATTACCCCTTACCCTCTGCTTGAAAACAAAGCCGGCTGGAGCTGTTGGGGACCTGGGGTGGGCTGAGGGCTCCGGAGCAGCGGGAGGGAGAGGATCAAGAAGACGAACAACTTATCCGAGGGGGGGTGGCTCGAGGTGACAGGAAAGGGTCTGTTTGTAGCTTTTAGTCTGTTCCAGCCACCCCAGATGAGGAAAGACTCTGAACTTCACCTTGAATTTGGTTCTGGTTTGCCAGTGGCCTTGTTTCCGGACGTTCAGACTCTCCTTATCCGTACGTAACACGGCAATGCAGAACAATCCTGCCAGCTCCCCGGCACGCGGCGTTCAGAGGATGACAGGAAGCTGAGGGTCAGTGGGAGGGCCCGGGGGTTCTCAGGAGGGGTGCCAGGGGTCTCCACCACCCCTCATTGCAAACACGCCTGTGAGAACCGGGAAGGTAAATATGCACGTCTGTCAATCACCCAAGGAGTCTCTTCATTCGTGTTCATTTGTTCAGAAAATGTTTTTATAAGTGAAATATATTTGACATATGACATCGTGTAACTTTAAGGTGGACAACACGTTGATTTGATACATTTATATATTGTAATATGATCGCCATTGCAGCCTTGGCTAGCACCTCCATGACGTCACAGAATTATCATTTCTTTTTTGTGGGGGGAATAATTGAGATCTGGTTTCTCCGCAGGTTGGATGATTACAATGCAGTATCATCGCCTGTGTTCGCTGTACTGGGCCTTAGCTCTCCAGAACTTACTTATCTACGTGCTAGTTGCAAGTTTGTACCCTTAAACTACATCTCTTCTGTTCTCCCCCATGCCAGCCACACCATTTTACTCTCTGTTTCCCTGAGTTCAGCTTTTTTAGATTCCGCATGTAAGTGAGATCACGCAGTCGTTGTCTTTCTCTGTCTGATTTATCTCACTTAGCCCAACGTCCTCAAGGTCCATCTGTGTTGTCACAAACGGCGGGATTTCCTTCTTTCTCACGGCTGAATAATATTCCATTGCATATATACCACATCGTCTTTAGAACAAGTAAGTTTTGAGCATCGGCGTGTGTTGGTACCACGCTACATGGAGGGGCTGCTTCATTGGAGGCAACAGGATGGAGTGGTGACGGCTGTGTCTTGGTGTCAGACAGACTGTCGCAGGATGGAGATTAGTGTGCGGATGGTTATTAGGCGGTGCCTTGGGATCAACCCCAAGGTGAAGGAGGCAGGACTGGGCAGAGGGAGAAGCTGAGTTGCAGTGGGGACCCAACAGCGGCCTCAGCCCACCCACGGGAGCTCTGAAGCTAGAATGGCCCTGCCGGGTTGACTCAGCTTGTCCCCGGATGGCCATGGATGTGGGCTGCTCTGGGACGGGCGTGCCTTGGGGTGAGGCGGCTCTCTGGAGCTGGGGCAATCTTGAAAGGGCTCTTAGCTGGAAAGCTTTCTGCTGACAACACTCCCAGCAGGTGGGGCAGAGTCCTTCCTCGAAGGCAGATCTGGGTAGCACATTGCCATGTCCACTACCCTGGCTCTGAAATCTGATTCTACCGCTCACTCCCTGGGTGACCTTGGTCAAGAAGCTTAACCTCTCTGAATCACAAAATGCTTATCTGACAAATGCGGGTAATAACTTTACCCACTTTGTGGAGTTATCCGGAGGATAGGGTGAGTTAATTCTCACAACAGAGAAACTCAGACAAAGAGGTCCATGTGTATCATGGGGTTGTTGCTATTATTTCTAGAAATAACAAACAATTAAGGTCTGGCCTTGAGGGAACTTCTAGTGGGTTGTACAATTTCAGGCAACTATAATCTGGTGCAATGAGCATGTGCACCAAGGGGCCCTTAGGGGCCAAGGGTCCCTTAGGAGGGAAGATTTCCCAAAAGGTAAAGATGTCACAGTGATGAGGATTTTCCCGCATCAACAGTTGGGACCTGCAGGATGAGCAAGCAGAGGGCGATGGAGCCGTGGGGAGGAAGAGGGTGTCAGGTAGTGGGAGTCACATGTGCAAAGGCCAGAAGGTGAGAGAAAACATAGTGATGGTGGGACGGCAGTGGGACGACCAGGGGTGGTAGGGGAGGGCAGTGGCCCCTGCCTGAGTCATCAGCACTGACCTTGGCAAAGGCCTTTACAGAGGAGGTGGCTTCTGCTGTGAGTGCTGACTTCCCTGTTTGTCCTTCTGATCCGCTGGGGCTGGAGCCAGGCCTTGCAGACACCCTGGGCCCTAGAGCCGTGGAGGCTGGTGGGCAGAGAAGCACCACGCCAGGCCTTGACCTCCAAGGCAGCGAGTGGAGGGTCCGCAGGCCCCTGCCCTGGGCCGTGAGGTCTTCACAGGCACTTGGGCAGGCTTCTCTTGCCTGGTTGGGGCTTGGGAACCATCCTCTGCTAACACAGGACGGAGGGAGAAGGGACCCGGGTCTTCCCTTCCACTTGCTCTCAGCCCCAGGAAGCAATCTGAGCACCATACAGGGAGTCAGGAAAGCAATCGGCTGTGTGGCCTGGAACCAGTCACTCCACCTCTCTGGACCTGGGCATCCTCTTCGGTACGATAATGGGGTTGAAGTGGATGGTGTGTTAGTTCCTCCTCGCTCTGGTATTCTGATCCTGAGGAATTTTCTCACAGCCTGCCACTTCCAAAATCACTTCTCGTTTCCTTTGATCGTTGCTTATCTTTTATATCTTCGAGGGGGCTGTTTCCTATTCTGCCTCTGTCTTGACCTCTTAAAGAGCTCTCAAGGCCGCTCTGAGGATCACCAGGCCTGCCGCCTCCTCTCAAGCAGCCCCCCACGGAGGAAACAGAAGCAATAGGAATCTCTTCCCTGGCCGCCTGTCTGTCCCCTGCCAGGCAGGGGGATTCGAGCTGTTTCTCTGGCACTGCTGCTGTTTTCCCAGCCCCACCACACTGTTGCCCTGCTCTCCCTGTTGACCAAGGCTCCCCGTGGCAGAAAGACTGCCAGGATGGATGGGCCAGGAGAGGCCACCCCCACCGCCCCCATCAGCCTTTGCCCCCTCCTGTCAGCTGCCACCAGCCCTGGATCTGGAATTCTGCTTCTCTCTTCAGGCTCAGCTCAAGGCCACCTCCTCCGGGAAACCTTCCCTGATCTCAGCAGCTGGAGCGAATCAGTTCCTCTGGACACACGCACAGCAGCATCATGCATCTTAGTCCCCATTTTATTCTGCTCTGCGTTAGAGTTAGTTGTTAACACGTGTCATTCCTCCATCTGTCCCCAGCCTGATGTTTGCATATAGTAGGTGCCGGATAAGTGTTTGTGGGAGGGAAAGAAGGGAGGGAGAGAAAGAACGAAGGAAAGAAAGGAAACAGCATAAATCTCTATTCGAAGCTTGGGAGTGCCTCTAGGGCAAAATCGGTCCCTGTTCATTGTTTTCTGGCCAACACAAAACATAAAAGAAAAACCTGCAGAAAGTGCATGGGCCTCAGGCACTTCCAAGGAATGGTCTTCTCAGGAGCAAGGAAGTAGGCCATTGGTTAGTGTGTAATTGCTGACAGCACTGGAAAAGTCACTCGGAACAAACGCGCTCCTGTGCTCGGCTGTCCCTTGCCCTGAGTGTATAGAAAGTGTGTGTGGCCAGGAGGGTGGGACCCCGAGCTGGGGTTCAGGGGTCTGGTCATGGGGCTGCCCTAGGTATGATCTGGGAGTGAATGGAGTTTGTCCCGTGTGCTGCCTGGCCTGAGTGAGGAGCAGCAGGATGCCCAGAGGAGTTGGGGGTGCAGTGGGAGGCTGGGGGCGCAGGGCTGGTGATAGGGCCATGATGCAGGCCTGTGGGCCATGGTGAAGACGTGGCTCTTGCTTGCAGCGAGAAGAGTGACAATTGCAGGCTTTGAGCCATGAGAGCAGAACCTGACTTATATGTAACAGTGCCCTGGGGGAGGGGCAGTCATCAGCCCATTTCACGGATGAGGAGACTGAAGCAGAAAAAGTGAGGAGCCCATCTGAGGGGGTGACTCTCCATCGCAGTGCCTTCTCCCTGCCACCCCATCCACGCTGCACTTACTTCTCTTTCAATTGCTCGCTTGTTTGGGGTCTCACTCCCTCCACTTGCATGCAAGCCCCGTAAGAACAGAGACTGCCTTGGTTCCCTGCGGCATCCTCAGTGCCTTGAACAGCCCTGGCACATCGTAGGAGCTCAATGAACCTTTGTTGATGAGCAGACAAGGACAGAGGAAACGCAGACAGCCCAGAGGAGGGTGCTGGTGCACTGGATGCTGAGTTCTCCCTGAAGGCTCAGCGCTTAAGGTTCCCTTGGGAATTCCTGGGGCTCTAAGCAGCCTGAGGTCAGATACGTGGGTGTCTGCTCCGGACCTCTTCCTACCCCACCACGGCGCTGTATCTGGGAGGGTGAGAGAAGGGTGCTTGGCTGTATGGGGCCGTTCACTTATCAATTCCTCCCCTCCTCCGCATGGTCAGTCACTCAGTTGTCCAACGAGTGTTCCCTGAGCACCTACTCTGTGCCTGATGCTGGGCTGGGACAGCGCACAAGTAACCAAGGTCGTGGTGACTGTCCCTTGCCTCCCAGTGAGGGGCAGACCAATGGGAAAAGATAAATGAATCAACAGCTGCTATAGAGGAAGCCAGTAAAGGGCCTCGAGCCTCCGGTGGGTGGCAGGGAGTATTCCAGGCTGTCAGGAGGGAGGCCTGCAGGAAGGAGGCATTGTTCAAGAAAGGGAAGCCAGGGGGCTGGAGAATCATGCAGGGGAGAGAGTAGCGGGGGAGGTTCCACGGAGAGGTGAGAGTCAGGTAGCAAAGGGCCCTGGGGACCTTGGCAATGAGGGTAAGTGAAGGGTAGACTTTTGATGGGTTCTCAGTAGTGGGGCTGGTGACAGGATCCATTCTGTCATTTGAAAACACCCCTCAAATGCAGTGGGACAGGATGGGTCTGGGGTGGGTATTGTGGAAGTGAGGAGGGGAGGCAAGGGGCCACGGGGTTGTTCCAAAGAGAGAGCCTATTGCCTGGAGCAGTGGGAAAGAGGACACTCAGGGATCTCTATTGAGAAAACAGAAGTGATAGGATTTGCTGAGGTGCTGTAGGGGTGAGGTAAAGAGAGGGATCAAAGTATTCTCTCCAATTCTGGCGTGAGCTCCAGGGAAGACACCAGCCAGGGCAAGAAGCAGAGGAATGCCAAAAGTCTTTTGAGCTCAAGGCCAAGACTGCTGTTTATTTGTTTAATTTTCACAATGCCTCTTTGCCGGGCCAGAAATACAACACACAAGACCAAACCCTGGGGTTTTCTTCTGCAGTCATGGTATTTCCTGTGCTGTTGTTGTCATTTTTACCTTGGAGCCTGGGCAGTCACATGACTGGCCCAGTCCCTGACCTTGGCTTCCCAGGGGGAGGTGGAAACACTGTACACACTCTCCCTACTGGTCTCTCCTGGCTCAGAGGTCTGCGGAAAGGTGCATTCCAGGCCCTGGGTAGGGGGAGGAATGCCTAATGTGCATGCATGCGAGGCAAGGCTGTGTGGAGGCAAGTCACATGCACACCTCAGTAAAATTCAGGCCCTGCTAGAGCTCTAATAAATTAATAAGGAAAAAGAACATTTCAACGGGAAGAAGTGAAAACCTCATGAAAATACAAACTTCTCTCAAATAAAATGACTAATAAACATATGGAATTAAATTCATCCTCACTGATAATAAAAGAAACAAAAATTAGGAAAAAATATGCCATTTTAAGCTATCAAATGGACTTAAAAATTCTTTTCCATTGCTCCCTTATACAGACCCTTGGCTGGACCCAAACTTTTTCAACCTGTCCCTCACATTCTCATCCTTTCTGCCTTGGTCCACAACACGACCCACCTTTGAGGCCACACACTCAGCTCCTCTCTACTTTCTTTTTTATTTTTATTTTTTGAGGAAGATTAGGCCTGAGCTAACATCCACTGCCAATCCTCCTCTTTTTGCTGAGGGAGATTGGCCCTGAGCTAACATCCATGCCTATCTTCCTCTATTTTATATGTGGGATGCCTGCCATAGCATGCCTTGATAAGTGGTGCATAGATCCATGCCTGGGATCTGAACTGGTGAACCCCGGAAGCAGAATGTGTGAACTTAACCACTGCACCACCGGGCCAGCTCCTCTTCTCCACTTTCTTAAGAACAAATCTTCACCATTCCAGGCTCAGCTAAAGTTCTCTGTTTTTCTAAAGCTGTTTCTCTCTCTCCCTTGAGGAGCTCTCCTACCTCAAAATCCTGTACTTCTCAGCATGTCACTCAATTTACATCACCATATTGAACTGCAGTTTGATTTATCTTTGTATGAAAGGATCTATTTCCTCAAAAGAATGTCTGCTCTGTTTCTAAGTTGTGGCTGTATCCCCTGACCCTAACAGGTCTTTTCATATAAGGACAGTTAGCGTGTTTTTGTAAACATAGATCTATTGAGATATAATTCTCACACCATACGATTTATCCATTTAAAGGGCATAATTCATTAGTTTTTACTATGTTCCTAGGGTTGTGCAAGTATCACCGAAATCAAATTTAGAACATTTTCGTCACCCCCAAAAGAAATCATGTACCCATTAGAAGTCACTCCCCATTTCTTCCTAGCCCTGTACAACCACTAGTCTACTTTCTTTTTCTGTGGATTTTTCTATTCCAGACCTTTCGCATACATGGAATCACACAAGATGTGGCCTTTTAGGACTGACTTCTTTTGCTTGGCAATGTATTTTCAAGGTTCATCCATGTTGCAGCAAGTAAAAGTACTTCCTTCCTTTTTATGGCTGAATAATATTCCATTGTATCAATATACCACATTTTGTTCAGCTATTCATCCACTGATGGGCATTGGGTTGTTTCATTGTCAAGAGTTTAGCCAAGCTACTCTAGGGTATTGGTTGGCCAAGTGGCCTACTGGGAGCTTAAACTGACTCTAGCCCCCCATGTACGCACATGCCCTAGATAGCAGTCGGTAGAGTCACAAGCACATGTACGTTCCTGATGTAACTTCCCCAACAACCCTTATGATCAACGGTCTCCCTTGCCTCCCTGTGCCCATATGCCTTATGCATCCCTTATATAAGACCTCCCTGGGGCCTATCAAAACCCTACTCTTTTAGTTTGAATTGACCAATCTGGTCCTAGCCTGAAAAATCCCAAGGCACTCCACCCACAGACTCTAATAAAGGCACATGCCCCAGGTCTGCTTCTCTCTCTGCTCGTACCCTGCCTTGACCTCCCCATGTATGGTGTACTTCCTCCAGGACCTGTGAATAATAAACTGCTCTATTTCAATTTCTTTTGTGGTCTTTTGTTGAACCTCAGCTCATCATCTAGCACCTTGTACTCCACTTAACAAATGTTAATTTAACAAAGGCCTAACGTCCATGTTTTGGTTATAAATAGTGCTGCTATAAATATTTGCATACATGTTTTGTGTGGGCATATCTTTTCATTTTTCTTTGGTGTATACCTATGAATGGGATTCTAGGTCATATGGCAACTCCATGTATAACATTGTGAGGAATCGCCAAACTGTTTTCTATAGTGGCTGCACCATTTTACGTTCCCACCAAAAAATGTATGAGGGTTTCAATTTCTCTACATCTTCAACAACACTTGTTATTATCTGTCTTTTTGAGTATAGCCATCCTAGTGGGTGTCACATGCTATCTCATTGTGGTTTTGATTTGTACTTCCCTAATGACTAGTGACATTGAGCATCTTTTCTTATGCTTATTGACAATTTGTATATCTTCTTTGGTGTAATATCTGTTCAAATCCTTTGTCTATTTTTAATTGAGTTCTTTGTCTTCCTGTTGAGTTGTAACAGGTCTTTTTTTTTTAAGTAGCCACAATAGTTTAACTGGAATTGAACTGTTTATAAGATATTTACAAGACAACCAATTTTAATCATCAGAAATGGTGTCAGAAGTACGAATGACAACAGGCCGGTGGTGTAGTAGTTAAGTTCGTGCACTTTGCTTCAGTGGCCCAGCATTCAGAGGTTCAGATCCCAGGTGTGGACCTATATACCACTTATCAAGCCACACTGTGGCAGCATCCCACATACAAAATTGGGGAAGATTGGTACAGATGTTAGCTCAGTGACAATCTTCCTGGAGCAAAAAGAGGAAGATTGACAACAGATGTTAGCTCAGAGCCAATCTTCCTGACCAAAAAAAACCCCAAACAAAAGTATGAATGACAACACAGACAGCAAAATGAAATGGGCATAAAACAAAGCTTAAGTGGACAGACAAGCAATTTCTCTTTTTAATTTATTAGCACTAGCTTAAACTTTGTTAAAGAAAGAAACAAGGAACTATTTTTTATGAGAATTTCAGGGCCTTCAGTTCAAGATTGAGTTTCACAGGGCTGGCCTGGTGGTGTAGAGGTTTAGGTTTACATGCTCCACTTTGGTGGCCCAGGGTTCACCAGTTTGGATCCTGGGTGCAGACCTACACACCACTTATCAAGCCATGCTGTGGCAGCATCCCACATACAAAATAGAGGAAGATTGGAACAGAGGTTAGCTCAGGGCCACTCTTTCTCAAGCAAAAAGAAAGGAAGATTGGCAACAGGTATTAGCCCAGGGCCAATCCTCCTCACCAAAAAAAAAAAAAAACACAAAAAGATTGAGTATCACAGTGTTGTTTTCCATGTAGGGAAAAAAAATAAGACTAATTTCCCCCTACACTCTAATACAATCTAATTTTGCTCTTGGAACTTTGCTAATCTTCTCTCCCACCTCCTTCTCATCAAATCTCCACATATACAAATCAAAGGAGAATTGATCTAGAAGAGAGGACAATAAAGTAAGAGGTCCTAGGGAGAGGGAGAACCAAGGAAATAGAATCCACTTAAGTCTGTCCAGATAGCACCTCTGTAGCAGTTCTTTATATATGCTAGATACAATTCCCTCATCAGATATGGAATTTCAGATATTTTCTCCCATTCTGTGGGTTTTCTTTTCAACCTCTTGACAATGTCCTTTGAAGCACAAGAATTTTTAATTTTGATGAAATCCATTGTATCTATTTTTTTCTTTTGTCACTTGTGTTTATGGTGTCATCTCTCAAGAAGTCTTTACCTAACCCAAGGTCATGAAGATTCACATATTTGTTTTCTTCTAGGAGTTTTAAACTCTTACATTTAGGCCTATGATCCATTTTGAGTTTATTTTTGTGTACGGTGCACTTTCAAATGTGCACATCCACTTGTTCCAGCGCCATTTGTTGAGAAGACTATTTCCCTTTCCTTCCACCCCTAATTGGATGGTCTTGGAACTCATGTCAAAAATTGACTGAACACAAATGTAATGTTTTATTTCTGGACTCTCAAGTTTGTTCCACTGAACTATATACCTATCTTTATGCCAGTATCAAAAATGTCTTGTATTTTTAGCCTTGTGGTAAGTTTTGAAATCAGGAAGTGTGACTCCTCAAATTTTGTGGGTTTTTATTTTCAAATTTCTTTTTCTATTCATGGTCTTTTGCATGTCTATATATATTTTATGATTAACTTGTCAAATTCTGCAAAAAGTCAGATGAGATTTTGATGGGATTGCTTTGAATCTGTAGATCAGTTTGGGGGAATATTGTCCTCTTAACAATACTGTCTTGCAATTCATGAACATGGGATGTCCTTTCATTTATTTAAGCCTTCTTTAATTTCTCTCAACAATGTTTGGTAGTTTTCAGAGTACAAATTTTGCATTTCTCTTGTTAAAGTTATTTCTAAGTCTTTCACTTTCTTTGATGCTGTTTTAAATGAATCGTTTTCCTAATTTCCTTTTGGGATTGTTCATTTGCCTGTGTATAGAAATACAATTGATTTTTGTACATTGATTTTGTATCCTGCCACCTTGATAAATTCATTTACTAGATTTAATAATCTTTTGGTGATTACTTAGGATTTTCTATATGTAAGATCATGTCATCTGCAAATTAAAGATAGTTTTACTTCTTCTTTTCTAAGATGGGCACCATTTATTTCTTTTTCTTGCCTAATTGCCCTGGCTAGAGTCTCCAGTGCAATGCTGAATTGAAGTAGTGAAAGCATCCTTAATTTGTTGCTGATTTTAGGGGGAAAGCATTCAGTCTTTCACAATTAGGTATGATGTTAGCTGTGGCTTTTTCCTAGATGCACTTTTTCAGCTTGAGAAAGTTTCGTTTTATTCCCAGTTTGTTGGATGTTTTTATCACAAAAGGATGTTGGATTTTGTCTTATGTATTTCCTGCATTTATTGAGACGATCATGTGCTTTTTGTCCTTTTGTGCTTTTCTATTGATATGGGCTATTACGTTAAATGAGTTTTGGATGATAAACCAACTACGTTCCTGGGACAAACCCCACTTGGCCATGTGTTGCTGGCCTGATTTGCTAGCATTTTATTGAAGATTTTTGCATCTATATTCATAAGAGATAGTGTCTAAAGTTTTGTTTTCTGGTGATGTATTTTTATGGTGTTGGTATCAGGATAATACTGGCCTCATACAATGAGTTGGGAAGTGTTCCCTCCTCTTCAATTTTTTGAAGAGTTTGTAAAAGTTGGTTGTAGTTCTTTAAATGTTTGGGATAACTCACCAGTAAAGCTATTTGAGGCTGTTTTTCTTTGTGGGAAGTAGTTAATTACTGATTCAATCTCTTAACTTATTATAGGTCTATTCAGATTTTCTAATTCTTCTTGAGTCTATTTTGGCACTTTGTTTCTTTCTAGGAATTTTTCCATTTCATCTAATTTATCTAACTTTTATATGGTATTTCCTTATAATCTTTACATTTCTGTAAAGCTGATACTTATTTCCTCTCTTTCATTCCTGATTTTATGTCTTCTCTCTTTTTTTTCTTAGCCAGTAAAGCTAAAAGTTTGTCAATTATGTTCATCTATTCAAAGAATGAATTTTTGGTTTTGTTGCTTTTCTCTATTTTTTCCTATCCTCTATTTTATTTATTTCTGCTACAATGCTTATTATTCCCTTTCTTCTGCTTCCTTTAGCTTTAATTTTTTTCTTCTTTTTCCAATATCTTAAGGTATAAGTTTAAGTTATTGATTTGAGATCTTTCTTTTTTTTTTAAATACAGGCATTTACATCTAAAATTCCCTCTAAGCACTCCTATAGCTCTATCCCCTAAGTTTTAGTATATTGTGTTTTCATTTTCACTCACCTCGAGGTATTTTCTAATTTCTCTTGTGATTTCTTCTTTGATCATTTATTATTTAGGAGTATGTTGTTTAATTTCTACATATGTGTGAATTTTCCAACTTTCTTTCTGGTACTGACTTTCTAACTTCATTGCATTGTGATTGGAGAACATATTTTGTATTATTCCAATACTCAAATTTTTTGAAGCTTGATTCTTTTATTCTTATAGAATATCCCTCTTGATCACTAGTAACATATTTTTTAAGTATCTATTGCCTGGTATTAATAGAGCCACATCAGCCATACTAACACTAATTCTCTTCACTTGTTCCTTAGGATTGCGGTTACCAACTAGCATTATTCTCATATTCAAATACATTTTTGCTCCCACCAATACCTTTGTGCTCTTTTTGTGCTCCCATGGATTGCTGTTTGCATGGTATCAATCCTTTTTGTATCTTTGAATCTAAAGTGTCTGTTATGTTCTTTTGTATTAAGTGAATATTTTCCAGTGTAACATTTCAGTTCCTTTAAATATGCATATTTGAAGTTATTTCCTTAGTGGTTGGCCTAAGGCTTACAATATATATCTTAACTTACCAGACTCTGTATCAGATTTATTCTAACTTAACTCATGTGTTTAGAAATGCTAGTTCTATATAACTCTACTATCTCTTTTTTTGTGCTATTCTTGTTACTGTTCTTATGTCTACATGTTAAAAACTCAACAATACGGTGTGAGAAGTATCACTTTATACAATTTTATGTTTTTTTAAAAAAGCTAAGAGAAGAAAGGAGAACAGTATATATTTAGAGGGTTTGTTATATTTACCTCCTTGTTTATCATTTCTTGTTCTCTTGATTTGTTTTTTTCAGATTGGAGTTGCCATCTGGTGTCGTTTCCTTATTCCAGTGCAGTTTTGTTCCCATACAACTTCTTTGCATTGTTATTGTCAATATGTTATGTTCTAGATGTTACATGGCCAGAAATACATTTATGTACATATTGTTTTATATAATTGCTTTTTAAATCATTTAAGAGAAGAAAGATGCAATTATGCTGTTTTTACTAATTATCTACATAATTATCTCTACCAGCACTTTTGTGTGTGTGTGTATTTTAATTATTGTCTGGTGTCACTGCTTTCAGTTCGAAGAACTTCTTTTAGCATTTAGTTAAAGATACACATCTGCTGGCAATGAATATTCTCAGTTTGTACTTATCTTAAGATGTGTTTATTTTACTTCCATTTTTGAAGGATAGTTTTTCTGGATATATAATTCTTGGTCCATGGGGTTTTCTTCATTCAGTGCTTTGAATATGCCATCCCACTACCTTGTGACCTTCATTGTTTTTGATGAAAAATCAGCAGGTAATCGTATTGTGATTCTATTATACACAATGCATCATTTTTCTCTTGGTAATTTCAAGATTTTCTCTTTGTTTTTGTCTTTCAACATTTTGAGTATGATGTGTCCGGGTGTGGATCTCTTTGCATTTGTCATAATTGGGGTTGTTGAGTTTTTTTATATTTGTATATTAATGTTTTTCATCAAACTTGCAAAGTTTTCAGCTATTATTTCATCAAATATTTTTTCTGCTCCTTTCTCTCTTTCCTCTCCTTCTGGTATTCCCATTACATGTATGCTAATACACTTAATGGTGTCCCACATTTCTCTGAGGCTCTGTTCATTTTTTTTCATTCACTTTTCTTTCTGGCCTTCAGATTGCATGATCTCTCTCAACCTGTCTTCAAACTTCCTGATTCTTTCTTCAGCTCAGATCTACTGTTGAATTCTCTACTAAATTTTTCATTTTTATTATTGTAACTTTTCAACACTAGAATTTCCATTTTGTTCCCCTCTTAAAAGATAAATAATATCTATCTCTTTATCAATATTCTCTATTTAATGAGACAATGTTTATCATATCTTTCTTTACTTCTTTAAGAGTGGCTTCCTTTAGTTTTTTGAACATATTGATAATAGCTGCTTTGAAGTATTTTTCTGGTAAGTCTGAAATCAGGAGTCTTTCAAAGGCAGTTTCTGTGTCTGCTTTTTTCCCTATGTATGAGTCACAATCCCCCCTCCTTTTTTTTTTTTTTTGCAAATCTCATGGTTTTTTCCTTGAAAACTAGACATTTAAATATAATATATTGTAGCAACTCTGGATACTAATCTGCACATGCCCTTCCTTTCTTGGCTTGTTGTTGTTATTGTTTACTTTTTTAGTAACTGGGCTGGGATACAGTCATGTGTCACTTAATGATGGGGATCCATTCTGAGAAATGTGTCATTAGGTGATTTCATCATTGTGCAAGCATCATAGAGTGTACTTACACAAACCTAGGTGGTATAACCTAGCACATGCCTAGGCTGTATGGTACTAATCTTACAGGACTACCATCATATGTGCAGTCCATATGTTCAGTCCAGTTGACTGAAATGTTGTTATGCAGAGCATGACTGTATTTTGTTGATGTCTGTTACCCCCACAATGTGTAGCCTCTGATGTTCTCCTCAGAGAGTGCAGCCTTGGGCATGTGCATGCACAGTCACTCTGGATGACAGTGATTTTAGCAGTGTTCCCTGCGACTATCTCTTTTTCTGATCTCCTTATTAAGCTTTCAGCTGATGTGCTGTGATTGGCATCACTCTTAACTGTTAACCCCCAGTAATTGCCAGCTGATTGCTCATACATTGCCCCATAGTCTGATCCACTTAAATTTGAACCCTCTTTGGAGGGATAGTCTTTGAGGCCAGACTTTTAGGCTTGTTTTGATTCCCAAAGGGACTTTCGTGGCTGTATCTTTTCTTGTTTTTTCCTTTTAGACTTCTAGCTGGTTTACATTTGTGTTGTTGCTTTTATGTTGCTACTAGCCTCCTCTTAATTGCTTACCACCAAAACTCATTATTTTTAATAGTATCCCTAGGTTTGAACTTCCCTAAACTCTATTCAAATAAAATCAATCTTCTTGGGGAGAGCTCTGGAGCTGTCTATTCTTCCAGCCTGCTTTTCTCCCTGGGCAGAACTTCTGTGCCACTGATCTGGAGCTGGTGGTTGGGAGGGTGTCCTCCTGTAGTGACACCTGGCTTTACAAGTGGTGTGCTTGGTGGGGGTGGTAGCTCCTGGTCTTCTTGGCTTGCCTCTCCTAGTTTTGAACCTCCACCCTACAAGCAAGCTGGGGTCATTGGGGACCAGTATTCTTGGTCAGTCTTGCCTGGGGTAGGGTTTCTGCCCTGCAAGTGAGGGTTTGGTGGAGGAAGGGAGCCTGAGGCCTCTTTGCCACACTGGCCTAGAATACAACTTCAGTAACACAGAGATGGGGATCTGGGAAATGCTGGTGGCCTGCCTCTCCTGGGGAAATACCATACCCCTCGAAAGAAGCTGTGGGAGAGGGAGCCCCATGTTCTTGGCTGCAATACCTGGGGTAGAGCTTCCACCTTGCTGAGCTGGGGATGGTGGTAATGGAGCAGGTTGTGGCTCAGATGCCACAGGCTCTCACTGTTCAGTCCCCAGAAGTTCCCCCATGCTCCTTCCAGTCACATCACCTATTCTCCTTCCCTGTAAAGGAAACCACAATCCTGATTTTATGGTTATCACTTGCATGACTCTCCTTATAGATTTACCACCATCTTGTATATTCTTTAACATTATATCTTACTTTTTCCTGGTTTTCAGACTTTATAAGAATGGAATCATACAGTATGTATTATTATATTTTTAAGATTCACTCATTTTTCTTGCATGTAGCTGTAGTTAATTCATTTTCATTGCTGTACATTAGTTTATGAACACACAGCAATTTACTTATCTATTCCTCATGTTGACGAATTTGGGTTCTTTTTGGCTATCACCAATAATGTTGCCAAAAAACATTCTTGTACGTGTCTGAGTTTTCTAGTCTACTATTACTGCAAACCAAGCCTCTCTTTTTGTCATTTCTGTTGTTACCACTGCCAGAGATGCTTCTTTGGGGCTTCAGGATTTTGCAAAAAAGAAAGTGATCAGTTTGGCCTAAAGAAACTGGGGAACCATTGTTGATCTCATTATGGCCACCTTGAAGGCAGGGTTGTTTCTGTTTACCATTAGATCCTTAGTGCCTACCAGATACAGTTGGTTCCATGAATGGATTATGGAAGTGGGTTCTGCACCATGTCAAGCCAAGCTAAAGTAGTAAATCTTTCCTGAATTTCCTGTAAGTGAAGCCTATATCTCCTTATTATATCTTCTAGTTAACCATTACACCACACACCCCCACAGGGTCATGATAAAGAGGGCCAGATTTGGGACATTTTGATGCTTCTCTTCTGAGTCCTTATGGGTTTTTGGAAATTTTTCATTAATAGTCCTAATAGTTGGCTAAAAAAGTTCTAGGCTTGAGACTTGTGGGCTCCCTGTATGACACTTGAAATCTATAAGACCTTCCCCTAAGAATGTCATAATTCTAAGATACCTCCATTCCTATCCATATGATTGAGGATAGCTTGTCCTTTTCTCCTTGTTCTTAAATATGGAAACAAGCTGTAAAAACTTTAAACTGGAAGGAAATATCTAGAAGCAGTGCACTTCAATTAGGAAAAATGCAGGATGTGAGAGAAAATGTTTGTCATCATGATGGTTTTTAATTAAGGGAACGAATATGGACAGAAGATGGATATTCAGGCCTTAAAAAATAAATATTTGTGCAGCAAAAGGAAGGAAACAAGGTCTCAACGTGACACATGTAAAAATTCTCTCTTCCTCTAACTGAGTATCCAGCATAGATCACCTGGGTATTTCTTTTTAAACTTCTCTTAATAGCTGTCCTGATACCACGGTGAACTCTCCACTCAAAAGTATGCTTTTTTGGCCTTTCTCAACAAAAGGGAGGGAATCTTTCTCTTCACTCCAGTCTAAAGTTATTTCTCCTCCCTTTGAGTCTCCATATCACAAGATTCCAACCTCCCACATGACCTTTATCACTTTTCCACCTTGTATTATGTATATTTATTTATAGATTTATTTGTATGTGTATTTTACATACTTGATTGTAAGTTTTGAGGGACAATGCCTCCAGATTTGTTTTGAAAACCTAGGGAGTCTTGCATATAATAAATTCTCAGTCATAACTCATATGGATCAATATGACAGTTGGTGGTGAGCCAACAATGAGAAAAGAGATAAGTGAGGGGTAAGATGGGGCGGACGTTACCCAGTCTGCTGGTTCCTCATTCTGATTATTGAAAGAGAGAGACAGAGAGAGAAAGAAAAACATTTTCACACTGTCAAAGGCTCCAGTGAATTATCCAAAGCAAGCGAGTTTATTTGGTTTTCTATTTGTCATGAAAAACTCTTTAAATGGCAGCATTTGTTCAGTTGAGTTATAAAGAAGCGTTCTCTGCCCGACAGCATTCATTCTCCAAAGCTCCTTTGTTAGAAGTTTCAATCTAAAATCAGCCAGGACTCCTTCTGTTAATGTCAACAAGTGTTTTAGCACATCATTCAGATGAATTTACTTCCTGTTGTGTTTCACAGGAGGATCAAGGATGGGCTGATGGTCTCAGATCGACACCCCACCTACAGTGTTCCTGCTTTGTGCTCATAAAGATTCTAATTCTGTATTCCCACTCCAGATCCACGAAAATATACACCTTTGGCTATTTTTCTTTTTTCTTTTCTTTTTTTTTTAAAGACTTTATTTTTTCCTTTTTCTCCCCAAAGCCCCCTGGTACATAGTTGTGTATTTTTAGTTGTGGGTCCTTCTAGTTGTGGCATGTGGGATGCCACCTCAGCATGGCTTGATGAGCAGCGCCATGTCCGTGCCCAGGATTCGAACTGGCGAAACCCCGGGCCTCCGAAGTGGAGCGCGCAAACTTAACCACTCAGCCCCTTGGCTACTTTTCAATAGATGAGCTGTGCTAAAAGTGAGCTCTCTGTGAAGTTGATGGAATTTCTATAGCAGGATGCGTTCAACTCATTTTTTATGAATTAGTTGATAATATCAGTGTTATGTTTCATTGGATACTTTGATGGGAACACGAAAAGAGGACAGCTCTAGAGAAAGATCTTCCACATTTCCTCAATCCCTCACACTCTTATAAAGGGCATTGAGTGCCAAAGCCACCCCCTGAGGCCCAGGCCCAAAGAGAGCCCAGAAGTCCTCTAGAGAAAAGGCACAATGAAGGTCCACACTGTTCTGCCCATTTTACAGTGGACGTGTACCAAGTGTTCTCAGACCTCTTCTCCATCCCCTAAACACCAAAACATAATCCCTGAATTGATGAGGGTAGGAGATTTGCATATCTCTCTATGCTACCTGCTCTCCTACCCATCCCCATCTTCCTCTCCACGGCTTAGGATAAATTATCCAGCATCCTGAGGGTTACTGTCAGGTGTCTCCCTATGGGTACTGTGCAAACATCCATTCATCCTCTTTCTTTGACCAAACCCTAGCTAGGCTCCTCTGAGCCCTCTTCTTGACTGGGCCTCAACCTTGGCATATAAAGACTTGAGCAAATACTAACATAGTTCCTAACAGCTCGAGGCTGTTTTCTTAGGGCGACCCTAGCTCTCCTTCAGCCATCACCTGAAGATGGGGGCCCTGTCTCCCAGTCTCTGTGGGAGGGTAGAGGCTGACTTGGATAAGCGCCACTTAGCAAACCCAGATGGGTTCCACATGGACCGACCCCCTTCCTTCCCGCTTTGTGTAGTTTGTCACTTCCCTGATTCTACTGAGCCCCTTCTCAGCCCTGTCTCTGCTCCTCCAGTCTCCCCTTAAAATGCCCAGTTGCCTCTGTACAAACTGAAGTTGAGGTCCAGTTCATGCTGGACTCTTTTTCTTATTGCAATACTTACTACTGATGAAAACCTGTGCTTACCACTTTAACTAGTGTTGGACATTGTTTAAAATCTTTGACAACATAAGGTCAGTTAAGACCATCTAAATAATCCCTTTATTGCTTGGGTTAAGGATGAAAGGGAGGCGCTGGCCCTGTGGTGCAGCGGTTAAGTGCACACATTGTGTTTTGGAGGCCCTGGGTTCGCCGGTTCGGATCCCAGGTGAGGACATGGCACCACATGGCAAAAGCCATGCTGTGGTAGGCATCCCACATATAAAGTAGGGGAAGATGGGCACAGATGTCAGCTCAGGGCCAGTCTTCCTCAGCAAAAAGAGGAGGATTGGCAGTTGTTAGCTCAGGGCTAATCTTCCTCGGAAAAAAAAAAAAAAGAATGAAAGGGATATTGAATGATAAGGGATAAGAATGAAAGCTGATCAAAGGTACAAACTTCTAGTTATAAGATAAATTAAGTCCTGGGCATGTAATATACAGCATGATGACTATAGTTAACAATACTGTATTGTACATTTAAAAGTTGCTGAGAGAGTAGATCTTAAAAGTTCTCATCACAAGAAAGAAAAAAATTGTAACTATGTAAGGTGATTGATGTTAACTAAACTTACTGTAGTAATCATTTCACAATATATACATATATCAAATCATTATGTTGTATATCTTAAACTAATACAATATTATACGTCAACTATATCTCAATAAACTGGGAAACAATGGAAGGGAACTTCATATATTCCTGGTGGGAATGTAAAATGGTACAGCCAGTGTGGGAAACAATTTGGCAGTTCCTGAAAAAGTTAAACATAGAGCGACCACATGATCCACCAATTCCACCCCAGGACATATACAAGAGAATTGAAAACATACGTTCTCACAGAATTTGTACACAAATATTTGAAGCAGCATTCTTAATAACAGCCAAAAGTGGGAACAGATGAATGGATAAACAAAATGTGGTACATACATACAATGGAATATCATTCCAAAAAGGAAGGAACTACCAACACATGCTACCAACGTGGACGAACCCTGAAAACATTACACTAAATGAAAGAAGTCAGACACAAAAGCCACATGTTGTATGATTCCGTGAATGTGAAATATCCAGAATAGGCAGTTCCAGGGAGACAGAAAGCAGATCAATATCTGCCAGGAGATGGGTGGGTGGATAAGGGTTGGAACTGACTGCTGATAGGTATGGGGTTCTTTTTGTGGCGATGGAAACGTTCCGGAATGAGATAGAGCTGATGGTTGCACAATATAGTGAAGATACTAAAACCCACTGGATTGTACGGTTTATAACGGTGAACTTTCTGTTGTGTGAATTGCATCTCAATTTAAGGAAAGAACGTGACAATGCTTGCAATCTAAGTGTTACAGACTGGATCACACATATGCCATTGTTTTCTGGTCATAGAGGTGTACCTGGTTTACAAGAGTCCCCATCAGCAAAAAGATTATGACTCGCTGAAGGCTCAGATGATGGTTATCATTTTTTAGCAATAAAACATATATTTATATTTTTTTGTGTGTGAGGAAGATTGGCCCTGAGCTAACATCTGTTGCCAATCTTCCTCTTTTTGCTCGAAGAAGATTGTTGCTGAGCTAACATCTGTGCCAATCTTCCTCTATTTTATGTGGGATGCCACCACAGTGTGGCTTGACAAGTAGTGCTAGGTCCGTGCCAGGGATCCAAACCTGTGAACCCCGGGCTGCTGAAGCGGAGTACACAAACTTAACCACTACACCACCAGGCTGGCCCCTAGCAATAAAATATTTTCAGCTAAGATTTGCACATTGTTTTTTAGACGTAATGCTATTGAACACTGAAACTACAGAATAGTGTAAACATAACTTTTACATGCACTGGGAAACCAGAAAAATTCAGGTGACTCATTTTATTTCAATATTTGCTTTATTGAAGAGGTTTGGAACAGAGCCTGCAATATTTCCAAAGTACACCTGTACTTCTGAAAGATCTTCAAGACTTTGGCAGGTTAAGTTAATAAATAGAACGAAAGGGAGCCTGGGCACTAGAGGTTATTTTGTGACTCACGATGGGTGAGGAGATGCTTTGAATAATTTTTGCTTGGAGGAGTGAGTGGAGAGGGGGAGGTTGGAAGGACCTAGCAACAGCCATTTACCTTATAGGGGCCCTGTTTTGGAAAGGACGGTCCCAAGCCAGGAGGTTCTCTTCCCTTCCCAGACAATGCTTCCGGCTATAGCCTTCATCCTTCACTCTGAGCAGGCTGCTGAGATGAAAAGCAAGTCTCCCCAGAGCAGCCAAAGAAAAAAAAGGCAGAGAGGAAAAAAAAAAAACAAAAACACAACCCTGAAAACTGGGAGAGGAAGCAGGATTCTGCATCCTGGCTGATAACATCCTCAAAATCAAGACACGTGGTCATGGGGATTGGAGGAGCCTGGGGAACACCCAGGGCCAGGTCGGCCAGAAGTGGGAAGGGCCCTGGCCCTCAGCATCATCGGTCCAAGCCCCTACAACTTTGCCCTTGACGACAAAGGATATCAGTGCCTTCCCTGTATACAGGCAGAGGGCCAACGAATTCCTTGATCATCTATTCATTTATCAAATATAAACTGAGATTTTACTGTGCCCACGATCCACAGGTAGACGCACAAGCCCCATCTGATGGAAGGCCACCTTACAGGGAGGAAGTTTGCTGCGACAAGCCCACCTCAACTTCTTTCTTCCCGCCCGTCCATTCCTTGCTCCCTTCGTCTTGCCGCATATTCCTGCCTCCCTCTCTTTGTCCCGGGCATTCTCTCTCCTCCATCTCCCCACGGAGGGAAAGCGGGAGGAAGGGACCACGGTGGGGGACCTGCCTCTTCCTTGCTCTTAGGTGAGACAAGGGTCTCAGCGTCTCCGCTAGTACCGGAACAGACACCTTATCAGAATTCTGACACAGGGTTGCTGTGAGGACCAAATAACGTTGTCTCTGATAGAGCGTTGCTGACCGCAAAGGATTATTCAAACGTCAGGAGTAATATAAAGGGTCGCTTTGTTTCTCCTCCTTCTATTTCAAAATACTTGGCCTGCAAGTGGCTCTCAGTCCCGACTCCTCCCTGACTTGGGCGAAGGGAAGTTGTGCCTTGGGACTCACTCTCAGGAAGGAAAGGACGGCTTCCTTTCACCGCGCTGTGCACCCGGCTCCGAGCGCTTCCTCCCCGCCCTTCTCTCCAAACGCCGCTCACAGCGCCCCCTGGTGGCAATCCGGAGCACCTGCCCGGGAGCCCTCAGACCCAGGGCAAACCAGGGGTGCCAGGGGTCTGGTTGAACTCAGGGAGGGCGGGAGTGGGACCCCGTGAGTAAAGGGGACAGCTGACTGTTGTCCTGCAGAATATAGACCCCGCATTGCCAGATATTTTGATTTTTCAAGACAAGCTAGAAACTTCCCTATTGAAAAAACCAAAACCAAAACCCCAAACCAACTGTGTAAGCCAAAGAAAACAAGCCATGGGCGAGAATTTGAGGCTGCAAGTCATCAAGAAGCCTTGATTTCTGTGGAAAAAACGAAACCCTGAGAATAGTTAATGCCAACACATAAACAAAGGAACAATCTTGGAAATAGAAATATTTTGTATAAAATATAAAAATCTTAACTATGAACATTTGAAAAGGAGAAAAAAAGAACAAGATTATTTACTTACTGCTGAGGTTTTCCATTTATATTTGTTATAGTGTTTTTTTTTTTTAAAAAGATTTTATTTTTTCCTTTTTCTCCCCAAAGCCCCCCGGTACATAGTTGTATATTCTTCGTTGTGGGTCCTTCTAGTTGTGGCATGTGGGATGCTGCCTCAGCGTGGTTTGACCAGCAGTGCCATGTCCGCGCCCAGGATTCGAACCAACGAAACACTGGGCCGCCTGCAGTGGAGTGCGCGAACTTAACCACTCGGCCACGGGGCCAGCCCCTGTTATAGTGTTTTTTTTACTTCTTATATTAACCAGCAGAAACTAGGAGATTTCAGTAAGAATTATGAGAAGAGGGGCCGGCCTGGTGGCCGAGTGGTTAAGTTTGCAGGCTCTGGTTCAGTGGCACCAGTTTTGCCAGTTCAGGTCCTGGGCGAGGACATGGCACTGCTTATCAGGCCATGCTGAGGCCGTGTCCTGCATAGCACAATCAGAACGACCTACAAGAAGAATGTACAACTGTGGACTGGGAGGCTTTGGGGAGAAGAAAAAAAAAGATTGGCAACAGATGTTAGCTCAGGTGCCAAACTTTAAAAAAACACGAAATTATGGGAAGAAAAATGCAAAATAGAAAAAAAAAAATCTTTTCATTAAGTTATTTTTTTCCCTGCTATTTGGGAAAAAAACATCCAATTTTCCTAAAGGTACATATTCACCAGCTTCCAGAAGAGTAATGTCCATGAGGGTTTATTTGAACTTTCTAAGAAAGAAATTCATGCTCCTTAGTAACACATGCAAAGACTGCAGAGTTTGGCCTGGTCCTGCCTGATAGCCCATCTCTGAGTACTTCTGTGCTGTCCTGATCATCACATCAAACTGCTTTCTTCTAAGAACATTCAGCCATTTTCAGAAAATTCTATTTCTCTTTGAGTTGCTCTTCCTCTATTTTCCATTTTTAAAGCTCCTATGCATCCGTCAAAACCCAGTTTACGTGGTACCTCCCCTAACCTTCAGGCACAGTAAGCTGCCCATCCCCAACCTGTGCTTTCAAAGTTCTAAGCCCATATCTCTAGTGTAACAATCATTTTGCTCAGATTATAATTATTTCTTCTACATCTTTGGGAATCTACCCAAAGGTGGGCTCTGACGGGATATAAAGCCTTGAAAACACCTCCTAGATGTGAAGCTGGTAGGGTAGGTTTGTGGTCTGTTTTACTCACCCAGAGCCTGGTATACCATCAGATTCATTGTAAGTAGGATAATTCAAACATATGTTTTAAAATACTTCTATTTTTGAATTTTTTGAAGAAGTAATACTTCAAATGGTTCAAAATGCACAGGGGTAAATGTGGTGTGTACAGGTGAAAAGTTTCCACTTCTCCCATGCTTCCAGCCACCCAGTTTCTCTTATCAGTAAATAATGTTACACAGTTTTTTTTTTTGTATCCTCTGGATGAAGTCCACATGCCTGTATGCCCAGTGCAATTCTTTCTACCATCCAGGCTTGTTTATCTTCCCAGCCCTCTCCCTCCACCCGGCCTTGGCCCTCTGCTTTCCAGCCTGTGCTGAATTTAGCTGTGTTCTGTGTCACTCTCTCCCTCTACCCTTTCATCATTTAACAAAATGTTTCTCATCGTTCGGCCTCAGCTTCCCTGTCTGCAATGGGGGCCGGGTGTCCAGTGGGTTGAAGAACCCGCTCACCCCTCCTCCAGCTCTTGTCTCCTTGTAACCTAATTATTTACTGAGGGGATCCTTAGTAGGCTCTTGGCTCCTTGAGATCTGCCGCTGTGTTCCTCCATCATTGTTAAAGACCAAAGACAGCGCCTAGCACAGGTCAGGGCTGGAACAAGGTTGCTCTCCCCCAAACAACAATGGGCCATTGTTCTCACTCTCCTCGAGGCCTTCTGAGCCCTCAGCCTCAGGAAGCTCTGAGACTCCCGTTTGGCAGCTGAGGCATAACCTCCCTGGGTGCCATGCCCACAAGCCCCCAGCTCCATGTGTCTCCTTGCAGCCTCAAGGAGGCGCCTGGCTAGCACACGAGTTACCCCGTGATCTGGTTGTGCTCCCTGTTCAACTCTCATTGAGAGGACGTGGCAATCTTGGTCACACTGATGCATGCGCAAGCTTGTGGGCAGGCAGAGAGTTTTCCTATTAAGAAGGAAGAAAATGGCATGAATGTTTGCATTATCAGTCTCTTGTGAACCTTGTTAGCAAAGTTCCCTGACTCCACTCAACTCGTGGACACTGAAAAGTTAGACTGTCTGCTTTAAAAGGCTAAAAGGCAGATTCTGAGCCCTGGTGAATTTGCCTAGTTCATCCTCTCAGTGAGGACTTTCTTTTTTTTTTTTTTCGAGGAAGATTAGGCCTGAGCTAACATCTGCCACCGATCCTCCTCTTTTATGTGCTGAGGAAGACTGGCTCTGAGCTAACATCCGTGCCTATCTTCCTCTACTTTATATGTAGGACAGCTGCCACAGCATGGCTTAATAAGTACCCACGATCTGAACTGGTGAACCCCGGGCTGCCGAAGCGGAACATGCGAACATAACCACTGCGCCACCAGGCTAGCCCAGGGACATTCTAGATGGACACCCAGCTGTCTCTAGGTTGGTTGGTTTGTTTGTTTTTTGGTACAAGGATCCAAAGGCCCTAAAGAGGCACTTTGCTTTTTTTGAAATTAGCATTTTATTTACTTAAGTTTCAAATTCAAATATCTCCTTAAACTTTTAAGCTCATTTTACATAGCTTATTATTCCTCTTTTATCTTTCTTTCTTTTTTTTTTTTAAAATCACTTTTTAAAGGGGGCCTTTGATTAATGTTTGGCCCTAAAGACTTTTGAATTGCATTCATAAATTTAATCTGCTTTTCAAGTACTTCAATTGCTTGATTAAAAACAGACTTTCCCAAGTATTTCAATAGCTCGTGTAATCTAATAAATTAAACCTATAAATATGGAAAGTCTTAGATTCTCCGAAACTTCCCAGTACCTTGGTTTACAAGCCAAGAACATTTTTTAAAGTTTTTTTTTGCTAGGTATGCTTTTCTTGGTGAGGAAGATTGGCCCTGAGCTAACATCTGTTGCCAATCTTCCTCTTTTTTTTCTATTCCTCTTTTCTCCCCAAGGCCCCAGTACATAGTTGTATATCCTAGTTGTAAGTACTTCTAGTTCTTCTGTGTGGGAGGCCACCACAGCATGGCTTGATGAGCGGTGTGTAGGTCTGCACCCAGGATCTGAACCAGTGAACCCTGGGCTGACAAAGTGGAGTGTGTGAACTTAACCACTATGTCACCCGGGCCTATCCCAAACATTTTTTAGTTAAGACATTTAGTCACCAAAAAATCAAAATCAAGTAAGCAATTACATAATTGAAATTGGAATCTTAAGGTTAATCTTTTAGATCTTCTGCTATTCCCTGCTAGTCTCTAATATATTAAATTCTCTTAAGTATTACAAATACTTAAGATCCCAAACATGGAAAGAACATTCTTGAATTTAATTAATTAATTAATTTTAATTAATTTAAACATTAATATAAGAACTTTTACTTACTTCTATGTTATCTCTATAGTTAACTCCAAATCTTCCGATTACTTCATTGAGTAATTTTGGGTTTGGAGATATTATCAGAGATGGATGAGGTTTTCACTTGAATAGAGATTTGGGTTGGGATGGGGGTGCTGAAGCTACAAACACCCAAAAAGATTTTCTTATCCTTTTATCACCCTTTTATGCCAATAAGGAACTTCAAGTTCATGTCCTAGAAATGGGGTGGCATCTCCCCTGTTCCGCAGGGTTCAAGGTACGTAACTGCTGATTCTCACTACTGAGGAATGTGCAGTCAGCCAGTTTTCACAGCACTTGACTGAGTTCAAATAATCAATCGGCTGCTTGATTCCATTTTGCATTCTTTTCAAATTCTTCCTGTTAGCAGGGCCACACCCCTTGCAGATACCTAAATGCACTCCTCTTTGTCTATGTAATTTATGTATGGGGCTCACTCTGTGGTCACAGGTTTAACGTCACTCTCTGAAAAGCAAGATTCAGACTCACCACCAACTTCCTGCTCCAAACTCAACGAGACGATGAAGTTCATCTCTGGGAGAGGGTGTTACCTGAACTCTGGATGAGATGAGCATCCAAATGGATCCATTGGTTGCAGCGGAAACATACACCCCTCACTCCCAGCCAGCTGTCTAGAGGAAAACCATTATGAGCATCAGATAAATGAAGTACTCTCCGAATTAAGTGAAATAAATTATATTCATGTATCGAGATATGTATGTTGGGGTATACATTAAAAGAAGTTGCAGTTGTCTTCAGTAACTGTGGTCATGATGCTTTTTTATCCCATTAAGATTGGAACCAACCCACACCTTGCACCCCAGTTTCATTTTTTGTCAAATTTTGGGTATGAGGAGTAGTCAGTGCTCGCTTTCCTGCTCAAGGCGCTGGACTGGCTGGTGAAAGGTGGCTATTAATGCAGTCCAGCCCGCACTTCTCTAAGGAGCTTCTAGGCCCAACCTGGAAGGATTTATTCTATAGCCTCAGCTGAGGAAGAGTAAGTCTGGAAGAAAGAGGCAGGAAAGGTCTCAACACAAAGGAGAAAGCTCTAAATGTTGGGGGTTGGCATAACCCCTTCATGTTGGTGGGGTGTGAGGAGCAAGAGATGAAGTTGTAACAATATCAATATAGTATTATCATGTAGAAATACTTAGATGCTGGGTGGGAAGGAGACCCCTAGTCTCCCATCTCCTAATGGGACAGCCTGGGAGAGGGGAGGCATCAAGGTGTGTGTGGAACAGGAAATCTGTTCTGGATCAGAGGCTAAATGTAACTGTAGCCTGTAATCCACTACTGATTGCTCAATAGTAGCTAAGACTTGGAAAACAAGGGTTATATCTCTACTGTTATTGGATAAAATAAATAGAATTTAAACAATGACATTCAGAATGTCCAGCTTCTCACTCCCCAGCATTAAATGCTCAGAGGGTAGATTCACAGCAGATTGGGTGCTGTGACAACAGAGGCGGTGATCACCACTAGTTACCCAGCTCCAGCACTCACTGGAGCCATTAGAAGGTCTTCTCAGGAGCCCAGCACTGTCCCACCTGCGGGAATGTGGGACCCAGAACATATACCTCTCTGCTAAGTATTTAGTGTTCTGGATTCTGAATGTCTATAAGTATTTAATTCAGAAAATTGGAACAAACTATAATTGCTTTCTTGAGGGGGAAAACCAGATTCATTAATTTTTGACCTCCAATGTTTACTAGCTAACATATCTGGACCATGTGTTTAAAAGTTTTCAGATAAGCAAGGAGAAAAGGCTGGAATGATCCATATGGTGTTGCATTAGAGCTAGAGACATTGGTATGAACTCACATCTAGCTTAATATAGTCACAGATGGTTATATAGAAATATTTATAGATGTGTGTACACATGGGTTAGTATACACATATGTTTCCTTGTTCTGTCAGCTGGGAGTCTGAAAATTTACTTAGTAGATTTGTTGCTGGTAGTGGTATTGTGTAACTTAAAACTATTTTGTGTGCATTGTAGGGTATAATGATGTTGTTGGGGACCAGGTGTTCACTGTGGAAGTAAGAGAAAATATGGAGAGGAGAAAGATAAGAAAGTACCCTGTGATATTATCATTCCTATTTCTGCCCATTGAATGGGCCTAGAAGCAACTCAATAGCAATGAGCACACCTGTAGCCCAGATCTTGGTTTCTAAAAACCATACTCTCTCTAAAAGGAACCAGATCTCCTTGAAAAAATGGTTAATTCAAGGTCTGGGGCAAGGAAAGTTAAAAGTAAGCCTATAATATCTTGTACTAGAAAATAAGAAAGTGCTCAAAGATTAATGAGATTAGTGAGGTCATAAGATCTATACTGGTCAAACCTGGGACAATTTGAGCATCAAATATTAATAATGCTTCAAAATTAATCCATGAATCCATAATGATGCCAAAAATAAAAGTGGAGGAAGGAAAGCTCTTCTTTACAGACAAATGCCAGGTACTCAGTGTAGTAGTGATAGTACTGGAAAAAAATCACTGTTTTATAACCATCAAGATAATAATTGTTACAGGCAAGGATCATGAATGGATGCTAAAACAACTGAGTGAAAGTTTGTTGGAATATAAAAAATTCAGATAATATCCAAATATCAAATCACAGATATCTTCTTAATTACAATAAACACCACCTGGAGCATGTGATCAACCGTAGCATCACCACAATCGGATAAACTGACGTTAGATGTCTTCTGACATGACGCAATGGAAAGTGCGAAATGTTACCTGTACATTATTCTTACTAAATGTTTTACCTGAATCTAATCATGAAAAACCAATCAGACAAATGTAGACTATGGAGTGTTTCACAAAAGAATGATCTGGACTCTTCAAAAGCATCAATGTCATAAAAGACAAAAGAAAAAAAAAAAGACGTGGACAGGACTGTTCTAGATTAACGGAGACTCAAAAGAAATGACAACAAAATGCAATTTATAATCCTTGATTGATCCTGAATTTTAAAAAACAGCTATAAGAGACAGTTTGGTAACAGTTGGAGAAAGTCGAATATGGACTTTTATGGAATATGAGATAATATTATATTGATGTCAAATTTTTTGGGTGTGATGATGGTTTTGTGGTTATGTAGGAGAATGTCCTTGTTCTTAGGAGACACTTACTTAAATACTTAAAAGTGAGTGTCATGATGTCTGCAACCCACTTTCAAGTGTTTCAGGAAATGTACATATATATATGGAGGGTGAGAGAGATAAAGAGAAAGAAACATGACAAAAATTAATCATTTATAATCTAGATTAAGGAAATACAGATATTGTGTTGTACGTCTAACCTTTCTATATGTTGAAATCATTATAAATTATAAGTTGGGATGAAAAAAGAGAGAGTGATCAACAAGTCAAAGGCAGCTAAGGGGTCCTAAGAAAACAGAAGAGGGAAGAGAGAGAGATCCTCCAGTACCTAGGTGAGGGAAGAGCAACAACCTAGAAGGAGCCGGGGTCCTTGAATGACTGCATGGAGTCCAACGACTCAGTGGAGCCTGGCTCCATTGCTGGCCTGCACTGAATTGGAATGTAAGTGAGAAACAAACTTTTATTTTCTTAGACTATTGAGATTTTAAAGTTGTTACAACATTTTAGCCTACCTGACTCATACATGTGTTATGTGAGTTGAAAGTTGATTATCATCACACTCTGATAATCTGATTTGTACATCTTCCCAGGAGAGATTTACAGCTGAGTTGTCCTAATTATGCTTCTGTTGGTTGCTGGGCACCCACCCTTCTGATGAGGGCCTAGCCGGGCCAGGGCAATATTTGCCTCTTAGATTCTTTTTTTCTCTGCTTCCTGGGTTGGTACTCTAATCAACAGCCTTTTGTTTAGATAAATCAGTACCTCTAGGAAGACAGTGAGGTCTTATTCATTAGAAAGGATTCTTTCTTTTTAAGCAGAAGTTGCCCCCCAAAATGACAAACTAGGGGGGAAAATCAACAACTCTGAAACACGCATAATAAAGAGCAATTTTTTAAACTTACAGAAGTCTCATAAATCAACAAGAAAAATATAGACAAGACAATCTCTTGTATCAAAAGGGAAAAGAAAAGCAAATAGCAAATAGAGTAACAGACCTCCACTCCTGGAGATAGGCAAAATGGGGGAAGGGGTTCAAAAGGTACAAACTCCCAATGATAAAATCAATAACTCCCAGGGCTGTAATGTTCAGCCTGATGACTATGCTTAATACTGTATTGCATATGTGAAATTGGCTAAGAAAGTAGATCTTCAAAGGTTTCATTCCAAGACAAAAACTTTTTTCTAACTATGGTGACAGATGTTAACTAGGCTTATTGTGGTAATCATTTCGTATTAGACACAAATATTGAATCATTATATTGCACACCTGGAACTAATAGAATGCTAAATGTCAATTATAGCTTAACAAATAAAATACTAAAAAAAGAATCTATGTATAGCATTAGTCTTACTTTCTATAGACACTGGGAAAATTCTTTTTGTATTACTACTTAATGATAACATTGCTAGTTTTTACTTATTTAAAATAGTGAAAGTTAGTTTATCTGGCAAACCAATAACGTGAAATCTCTTTACACTGTTAGTTCCACGCTCACTATGGTGAGCTTCTGGAGCAGCCCTTGCATTTCTGAATCCCTATGACTTAGCAGTGTGCTCCTTGAAAAAAATACCGACAGTGACCCTTGAAGGTCATAAAGATGGACTGGAAAACTGAAGTACTTTCTGAACCTTAAAAAATTCTGTACAGAGTGATTTCAATGTAATTCAGAATTCGAATTCTTTGAAAATCAGTAATCGGTACCTGGTATATAAGATAACTTATTCTCTATTAAATTGTGTAATGCTCAATTACTTGAACAGAGAAATTATATCACCAACTTGCTAAACATGGAATTGCATCAGTTAAGAAACTAAACCGTCAAGTGTGTGTGCATTAGCTTTTCTGCCTAAAAGTAAATGATAAGGCAAATCATCTATGTCGGTATCTTAAATTTTTCAGCAGAAGTGAGGACCTATATTATTAAAAATTCTAACTCTTGGGGCTGGCCTGGTGGCATAGTGGTTAAGTTTGAGCACTCTGCTTTGGTGGCCCAGAGCTTGCCAGTTCGGACCCTGGGTGTGGACCTACACATCACTCATCAAGCCACGCTGTGGCAGTGTCCCACATACAGAATAGAGAAAGACTGGCACAGATGTTAGCTCAGGGCCAATCTTCCTCACCAAAAAATAAATAAATGGTAAATCTTTCCATGGGAAGACCGTTTTGTTATGTGTTTGGTAGTAAGAGTAGCTGCAAGGACTGAGTCAAGGCAAGATCCATTCATGTTTGGATTCCAGTCATCCTGTCTTCAGTTGGTAGCAGTTAGGAAATGCTAAAACGGAGTCATCACCATTGTATCCCTACCAGCTAGCCTGGGGGATGCTTAATAAATATTTGTTAAATGAAAAAAGAAAAAGGTTAGTGCTATCAGTAGAAGCCTTTAACTCTCTTGTGTTTTAATCTCCCCACACTATCCTACTTTACTTCCCTGCATAGTGATGCTATGAATATCAATAACGTCGTGTGTGTTACACATCACGGGCTTTTAAACTGCATTTTGAGGCGTGTCAATATTTTTAAACATTGTTAGAGTTCCGTGGCTTATGACAAAGGGTTGGTCACTGTAAATGTAGTTAGCACAGCAGCGTCTGCTAGCCAGCGATTGCGGAAGCGAGGATTCTATCCTCCCTCAGAGACTGGGAGCCCAGCTCTGTCCTTTTGGATGATTCCATTTCAAAGGAACGGCTCTCAGGTCCTTGAGAAAGCCATTTCTGACTTGTAGGAGATACATACATATCTCAAAGGGACAAAGGAAAGATTCACAGTCGTAAGTCGTTTTTAGTAAAAGTTCAAAGAAATGGAGGTCAGTGGCCTAGCCTCAGACGTTGGCGGGAACCACGGACTCTCCGGGCAGCTGCGAGCTTTCCCAGGTAGGCATATTAACGGGAGGGGGAGGGGAGGTGGGCTCGGTCTTGGGACTGGCCTGCTGCTGCAAGAAGCCACGTGAGAGGGCGCTCAGGGCGCAGCAGTCTCCGCGGAGTGGATTATGGGCTGAAAGGTCTGCAGCTTTCAGAGCGATCTGTCAGCAAAAGTAGTTCCCAAACATGATCAAATGTTCCATTCTGCAATCCGCAATCCACCGTCACTGTTCGCTATGCTCCAATCAAGCACCCAAGTGGGCAGTAGGCGAAGAGCAGGGGGCAGCAGAGGGAGCGGGGTGGAGTGGGGTGGGTGACGGGCCACGTGGCATGGGTGACTGTCGCGCCGCAGGGAACCGGGAACACGGAGAAGCAAAGCGAAAGTGACCACCCCAGAGAAAGTGGGCGGGTGGCCCTTTAGCTTTTGGGCCCCGGCCGCTCTCTGCCTCACCTCCCCCATCACTGCCTAGTCTCTGCCCCGGCGTTTACGCCTAACCCGTGCGGCCACCGCGGCGAGGCCAGGGGGCCAGGGCCGGGGGCTGAGCCAGCTCAGGCTCCTCCCGCCCGCCCGAGCCGCGAGCGCCGCCGCGCCCCGCCCTGCCCGGGTCGCCTGTGCTCAGTCCCGCGCTCGCTCGGTCATGGGCGCCGCCGGCTCCTCGGCTCTGGCCCGCCTCGGCCTCCCCGCGCCGCCCCGGTCCCGCTGGCTGGGGGTGGCCGCGCTGGGACTGGCCGCCGTGGCGCTGGGGGCCGTGGCCTGGCGCCGCGCGAGGCCCCGGCGGCGCGGGCGGCTGCAGCAGGTGGGCACCGTGGCGCAGCTCTGGATCTACCCGGTCAAGTCCTGCAGGGGGGTGCCGGTGAGCGCGGCCGAGTGCACGGCCATGGGGCTGCGCAGCGGCCACCTGCGGGACAGGTACAGCCGGGCCGGGCGCGGGCGCAGCGCGGGGTGGGCTGGGAGAGCTGGGGGAGGTGGGGCCTGCCCCCGAGAAAATAGGTTTGCCACGTGGGTTTCTTGGGCTGCTTGTTGGACCCTCTGCCCTTGATTCTTTAGCCAAGAACGTCAAGTTCATGTCTGATTCCGATTTGGAAAAGTAGATAGAGGTAAACCCTTGTCCCTCTGTGGATGAGAGGTTCTTCCTATGAAAGGACAGGACCTGACTTGCTTATCTCCAAGGCTCCTGCAAGTTCTAAACTTTCTGGTTCTGTCTTAGCATATGGCCCCAGAGTGGGAAAATAAAATGCCGTTGGCACTAGTGGGCAGACGGGAGCCATGCTGAAACCAAGTCTTGTTGGAGGAGACTGGCTTTGGTCTTGCTGGGGCTTGTTTCCTGCAGGTCTCCAGTCCTGGCGAAGGTGCCTGGAAGACCCAGCAGGTGGGGAGACCTGAGCCACTCTAATGAGTAATGAGCAGAGTGAAGTCTTATGTTGGGGAGAGAGGGTGTCCGGGGAATTGCAAGTGTAATATTTGCCGTTAAGAGAATAGTGTGTCTCCTACCCCAGAGGCAGAGTGGTCCTCAGTGAAGAACTATGTGGGTCCCTCCCCACACAGGGCCTGGCACATAGAAATTTCATTCCCTCCCCTGGAAAAGCAAAGGTTGTCTGTCATTTAAGTCACCCCAAAGGTGAGGTCACACACGCATACTCCTTGACACAGAATTATGCAGCTGGATATTGAGAAGGTTTTCTTAACAGTGAAGGATGCTGGAAAGAGTGATTAAGGAAGAATGGAATCTCCTTCTTTGCTTCCTTAAGATTAAGATGCCTTCCTGTCTGCTTGGGATGGTTTGGCTGTGGTCCTGTGGCTAGTGGGGAGGGGGGTTTCCAAGTAGTTCGTTCAAGGAACCTGCTAGCAGAGGCTGCTGCCCTGAGTTCCCTCTGGGATGCATGTCTTCACTCTTCTCTGAAGACTGCTGTCCTCTTAAAGAAATGCGAGCTTCCAAGGCATTGGAAGACTTCAACTTGCTTTAGAGAAGTGTTGGGTATGCAGACTGTGTAACTCATGGGGGATTTTCCATCCCCCTCCACCCCAGATTTCTCAGTCTAGAGCTTTTTAAAACTGTAACTTCCTGAGATTCCCATCCCAGATCTGCAGAATGGAAATCACCAAGAGTGAAGCCAACTGGTGTAAAGTGTTTAAATGTCCCCACATGGGGCCGGTCCCGTGGCCGAGTGGTTAAGTTCACGTGCTCCGCTTTGGAGGCCTGGGGTTTCGCCGGTTCGAATCCTGGGCCTGGACATGGCACCGCTCATCAGGCCATGCTGAGGCGGTGTCCCACATGCTACAACTAGAAGGACCCACAATTGAAAATATACAACTCTGTACTGGGGGGCTTTGGGGAGAAAAAGGAAAAGTAAAATGTAAAATAAATGTCTCCCCATGTGATTCTGATGCTATAATTAAAGGGTTTTATCTGGACCATTAGAAGAGCATGTTTACAGTTTATTCAAATATGAAGGATTAGAAAAGCTTTCTGGGGGCCGGCCCCATGGCCAAGTGGTTAAGTTCGCCAGCTCCGCTGCAGGCGGCCCAGTGTTTCGTTGGTTCGAATCCTGGGCTTGGACGTGGCACCGCTCATTGAGCCATGCTGAGGTGGTGTCCCACATGCCACGACTAGAAGGACCCGCAACTTAAAATATACAACTGTGTACCAGGGGGCTTTGGGGAGAAAAAAAGGAAAAAAATAAAATCTTAAAAAAAAAGAAGAAAAGCTTTCTGATTGCTGGGAAGACTCCTGGACGCCCTCCGAAAACTGAGAGAGGCAAATTCTGATGATGCACGTCCAGAGCAATGGCCTTGTGCTCCTTTCTTCCCCGCCTGAAGGATTGGGGTGGTCTCACAGAGAGATTTCCAATTCTTATCAGTATTTCATCTGATCATCTGAATGACTGTTGCTTTCCCACTTCTCATTGTCACTCCTTTGCTGTGACTGTTGCTTCCATGGAAAGAAAATATTCGTCCTTTGCTTTTCTGCTTCCGTGGGCATCCTAAAATAAAAGGAGCTGTTAACTTTACCTTGTTTTGAAGAATACATGCTTGGGATGGGGTGGAGGGAAGGCATGGAACAAACATTTCTTCAGTGCTTCGTATGCAGCAGACACTGAGCTAAATCCTGGGATGCAGAGGATCTTATTTAAGCCTCGTTAACAGTCTTGTGGGCTGGATATTATCTCCACTTTGAAAATAAGGAAACAGTATCAGAAAGGATGTGTCACACCCAAGATCACAAAACCATTGGATGCTGGCGAGATTTGAGCTCAGATCTCTGTGAGTGCGACACTCGCGCTCTTCCTGTGAAACCAGTGTGTGATTTGGAAGGGCAGGATTGCACCGAGAACTTGGGCAAAGTCCTTTAACCTCTTGGCACATCAGTTTTTTTCATTTGTGAAAGAAAGAGGTTGACCTTACTGATCTCTAAGACCCTATCTAATCTAGATTGTATTTATTAAAGGATGATTGAAACTGAAAGAAAGCTGGAAAGAGCCCTGCTGAAGGACGCTATTGTTCTCTCAACCTGAAACTTCAATTACAAAACTACAGATAGTCTGAATGTAGGAAAGAACTCCTTTATTTAAATTCTATTTGAACCTGTGTCTTTGGGTCTGTTCTAAGAGGCTGGGATCTTCCTCTATTCGTGCTCTGTGCCTCAAATCTTTAGAGCTGTTTTCTTCAAAGCTCTTAACATATTTTTGAAATCCTTGGCTTGAGCACCCTGAGCTGTGAGCATGTTTAAAGTCCGCCCAGCGGAACGCTGGCATTGGCATTGGCTGTCTGCATTGGCGTGGCTGCCCTCCTTGACCTTGTAAATATCCATTCCTCTTAGCAGCCCTATATGACCCGACCATATAAATGTGTGCAGACGCCTTCTGAAGCCAGCCCCGTATGCCTTCTGCACAGACTGTTGTCTCTTGGAGAAATGGAGTCCCTAAGTTGACTGTCCTGAGTGTCATTACTTCCCGGATTCCTCCTGCCTTTACCCTCCTCCTTTCTGTAGTGGGGTCCCTGCTTTGCCCCTTTTTGGGCTCAGTCATTCCTTTTTCCCCAGGCCAGTTTGTAAGTTTAGAAATGAGATTTTCCAGCCATCTTGGGCTGGTGCTTCCCACCGCTGCTGGTCGCTCAGAGTGCTGTTGTCTTTCCGAGAATCTGAGCGCTGGGTTCCTGCACGATGCCCACACCACACACTCCTGTTTTATGTGTAAAATGAAGGTGCTGGCTTTTAGTTTTGCAGACTCGGTTGGAATAACTTGATCATGAAGAAATCTGTACTCCAGACTTGTTTGTTCTTTCTTTCCGATCTGGCGGAACAGAGCTCATTATTCATTTGCTGGGCATTGTTTGTGTGTAAGAGGTGAAAAATGTGATTACCCAGGTTGATGGGGTAATGAGGGTGGTTGGGCCATGTTGCAGAGAGCAGTCTTGGCTCTTCTTGTTTCTGTCCTGTCCCAGTGTAAGAATGCTTGCAAGTCGCCACTGGCATCTTCAGGTGGAGGAGTTGGCACAAAACCTCTGGCTGTTGCTTCTAGCTGTTACGGTCCTGGGGTTAACTCCCACGTGATTATGCAACAGACTGGAGCTAAGGGCAGGGGTTGAGAGCCAGAGCGAAGGGCTAAAGTTGAGGGATGGATGTGAGAGCAGACCCAGGCCAGGGTGGGCTGACTGTCAGAAGCAATGTGCAAGCAGGGCGGGACTCCTGTTTGGACGTGTGTCTGGGTGTGTGCAGATCTCAGAGGAAGTCTTGTCTCAGGACGGGCTGTGCTGGGAGTTCAGGGTGCAAGCTTGCGGGGGTTAACCACTCTGCACCTCGGAATGAGGCTGGAAATAGGGAACAGGGCCTAGCCCTGAGGGAACAGGGCTGTAACAAAGTAAGCAGGATTTCCCTGGGTTCCAGAACCCACCCTCACCCCTCAGGTGAGTGGGTCAGGGAACTCTGGGAACCAAAGACACCTAGAAGGGAAAAGATGAAGTCTTCAGAGGGGTGGGGGCCTGGTACTGCCCAGCATCACAAGCTCCAGGGAGGAAGTAGCCAGGACAATTTCTAAAATGTCCTTACATGTCACTACCACCCCTGCTATATGCCCTCACACCTACATGCATGCCAGTGAGCGCACAGATGCCAGCCATTGTCTGCTGGCTTGGTTGCACGAAAGGGACGGTTCATCCAGCACCTGGATAAGGATAGGTTGCCTAACTGGGAGGTTCCAAAAGTAGGACTAACCTCAGGGTCAGGACAGGGCCGACACTGAGCTCCCTGCACTCTGATATTAGATGTCCTCATCAGGTCACTTCAGATATTCCCATTTGGCTCCAGTCATATTTTGAAATGTCTCCCTCGGAGGAGCTGCCCCTCATTCTGGAAGGGGCTGTCCTTTTTTATCCTGGTCACATTTGCAAAGCCCCAGTTTTTACTTGCCGCTCACTCGCCAGTGCTCTCAGCATTCTCCACTCACTGCACTTGTCTGCCAGTTCTGTTTTCATGAACTAGTGATGTCGAAACTTATTTTCCCTAAAGCTGCTACACTTCTTTTTCTTTTTTTTTTTGCCCAGTCAAATCGTTCTGGTGCTGTAACTCAAAATGTATGCTCTGCTGTGTGTAAAAGCATAACCAGCTCGTCAGATCAGCCTCCCTTCCCATTCTCCACTCACTGCATTCTCCCTCTGAGACCCCGAGTGTGAGCACTGAGCCTGGATCAGTGGGCTCTCCAGGAGGTAGTGGCGTTCTTATCTAAGACACAATTTGCTTGACTCTCTGTTCTCTGAGTTAGAATGCGTGCTTGAAAGGCTGGTTAGGGTTGCCTGGTTAGGATCCACGTGCCCCAGCAAGTTAAACCAAGTAGAGGCTGGTTTAGGTCCTCTTGGAGTGACAAATATTAGAAGACCTTTGTCTAGGCTTTCAGTTCCCTTAAACCAGTATTTTTGGTCAACGTCATCCTGTTCCACGGCAAAAAGACCTGGAAGGCATTTCGCTTCCACCAGGGGCTTAGAGATGTATTAACAGGCCCCGGGGAGGTTTCTGACCAAAGCAGAATCCCAAAGGAGGCAACATAGTTACCTAAACTGTAAGGGAAGCTCCCTCAACTGGCCTCATTTTCTGGAATTTCAGAGTTGGCAATTTTCATCTGCTGGCCAGATGCTCTCTCCCACGACTCTTTCTTGCCAGACAAGCTCCTTTTGGGGGCCCCAACGTTTAGACCCAAAGAATCTGGCCAGCTTGGGATAATTGTCCAGAAAAAATTGTTGGGTCTCGAGTCGAGGCAGGGGGAGGATTTTGATGAAATAGTTCCTGAGACAGTGGAAGAGGATTCTCTGAGCATGCCCTTGTTTGTTTCTTGGCAGGTTTTGGTTGGTGATTAAGGAAGATGGACACATGGTCACTGCCCGGCAGGAGCCCCGCCTCATGCTGGTCTCCATCACCTATGAGGACGATCGCCTGATCCTCAGGGCTCCGGACATGGACCAGCTGGTTCTGCCGAGCAAGCAACCTTCCTCAAACACTCTCCATGACTGCAGGTGCTCTGCCTGGGGGCCTCCAGGGACCTGCGGCAGACCTGACTTTCCTTTGGGCTCTTCCCTGCACTCTGTCTAACTGCAGTTTGTACATGGGTGATGAGATTGGTGAAGGAAGTGTTCAAGAGAAGTCTAGTCTGGGTTGGGCTGGAGCTGGTGGTCAGGTGAGTGGGTGAAGCAGAATATTGCTTTAAGGAGGCTGAGGGTCTGTTTTAATCAGATATGGTAAGACATGCAGACGCAGAAGTGACTGTCATGAAGAAATACTTTTTTATATTCACAAATCTCTAGAAACCGAGGCCCATGCCATGTCGGGAAGTACCAGGGTCGGTTAGGAGGCAGAGGGAGCGGAGAAAACATGAACAAGAGCCTTTATTGTGGTTTCTGCAGGAAGGACTGGGTGAAGAAGGATGAGCAGGCTTAGGATTGGCTGGTTTGAATAATTTCAGTGAGCTCTGGGTTTAGGGGCTGTCCCTGGTTGTCTGGTACTTGGCCTTGGGTGATTAGGGCTGGTGAATAGTGGTCCAGAGTGGAAGAGCCCAACACAGGAGGTGGTTGGGGGGTGGGGCCTCTGGATTGGTTGCCAGCATATGAAAGGCTCATCACAGGTGAGCGATTTATCTCTAGAAATCGACTAGTCCTGGGAAAGGCACTTCCTTCAGCATCAGCAAAGCCCCAAGACGTCAAAGCATTAAAAAATAATAAGAAGAAAAAAGCATGATTAATACAAATATAGACGGGGTACAAAGGGCCAATCTTTAGAGTTTGTCTCCTTTAGTTCAAGTCGGATGGGCTTCTATTCCGATTGCCAGCCCTCCAGCCAGGCAGACAGGGGAGTTGGTGGAGACGTCACCAGCTGTGTCTCAGGATCTGGTGATAAAGATGCTGGAGCTCTTCAAGGTGACTCTGCAGCCTCTCAGGTCTGGGATTGAGGCTGAGGCATCTCTGGCAGGAGTCAGAAGTAAGAAATTTCCACCTCTGGGCAGAGATGCGCCTCAGGCCTGGACTTCATTTCAGTCTGTGGGACCCCTGCAGGGCTGTCGGGTTCCAGGGCTCACCGGGGTCTTGTCCTATGCTATCAGGAAGTCCTAGAGGCAGAGACATTTGTCATGAGCGCTCTGGATCCCTTTGTAACCCCCTGAGCATTTTCGGCATGTGGAATTGGGGTTGTCCAAAGGTCCGAAGGCTCAGAGAGCCACAGATTGCTCCCGTGCCCTGATCATATGCTTTTACAGGCAAAGTGTCCGAGCTGAAATCCATCACTCAAGGTTCCGAAATTTCAAAAGCTCAAAGCAATAATTCACTGAATACAGTATTTCAGTTACTTATCTCAGCAAGCGTATGAGGTGGATGCTGTTAATTCCACTTTACAAACGAGGAAACCAAGACTGAGATCACTGGAACAGCAGGCAGAACTAGAATTTGAACCCAGCTGCCTCCTTGGCCTTTGCTCTTAATGCCTGCACACGGGGAGGGGAAAAGATTTCCACACATCACAGGTTTTGAGCAAAGAAATTCACTGAAAAGAAAAACTGTAGGTCTTGATTAGAGGACATTTGCAGCTTGTGGGTAAATGCTTAGCTGACATGTGATGAGTGACAGATATGGATGTGGCCTGGTAGACTCACTTTGTCATTGACACTAAGCAAGGTTTCCCCCTAAGGTTCTTAGCCTTCCTAAACAGGCAGACTCTGGGGGAATACAAACCCTCCTGGACGGAGAGAGGAGTATCACGTAGGGGGCTTGATCCAGGCCTGACAAAGGCTCCTGAAGCTCGTTCTTGTATAATTTTGTTCTACACATCAGTTGTGTTTCTGGCTGAGGGGGGAATGGAGAATCTTGGGAGTTTGGAGTGACTCCCAGCCACTGGGAGCTGTGTGTTTGGATTGACACAGAGAGGGAGAGAACGTAATCAGCATTCTACCCTCTCCAGCTGGTTAGACATGCTGTAACTAGTGTGGCCTGTATTTATAAGCTATTTTTAATGGATTGGTTGCCATGGGAACTGCTAAAAAACTGAAGAAATGATACAAAGTAGATGGTAAATGACAAACAGTGATTATCATAGCCAGCTCACCAGAACCTAAAATAAAATAAAATAAACCAACAACCTCAAGTTGGAAAAAAAGTAAAGGAAATCCCTTAACACAGCCATATGGACAAGGATGCAATGTCACAGAGCTTATTTTAATTTTTTTGACTTTTATTGTTAGTTTCTTGAATCAGCCATCCCTGTTTGCCCTGTGTGGGGTTAAATTGTTTGAGACCAATTATAGACCCGAATGTCTTCTTAATTATCTGAAAGATTTATGAGTAATTATGGTCTAAAAAGTCCAAGTTTATGTTTTAAAGTGAGAGAAAGTAAGAAATGACTTTAAACTCAGACAGTCCAACAGAAATTTTATTTCTTTATAACTGAAATAATAGTTCCCTTGGAAAAAGAAGAAATTTCTCTAGCTGGGTTTCATTCAGTTACAAACTATATTGACTATTGATAGTATTATATACTTAAATACTTGATACGTCACAAAAGAATACACATAAAGTATATGTAAGGTATAAAACAGTGTAATGAAACAAGCACCTGTGTACAATTTAAGAAATACAACATGAGCAAGAAATATTTCAGATACCTTCCTGATATTCCACCCCTCAGAGGTAACCAGTATCCTGAATTTCTTTTTTTTCCCTCATTCTTCTGCTACTGTAAATAGTATTTCTGAATATGTATGTGCTCCTAAATAATACACGGTTAAATTTTGCTTAGTTTTAAAGCTTATCAAAATGTTACTGTGTTGTATGTGTTCTTCTGCAAGTTCCTGTTTTACTCAACGTTGTGTTTCTAAGATTCATCCATTTACTTCTTGTAGCTGGTAGCTGTAATTCATTTTTTTTCACTGCTGGGTAGTTTCCACCGTATAAATGTGCTCCAGTTTACTTATTGGTTCTTTTGTCCATGCTCATATAAATGTTTGCAGTCTTTTTCCTAATATGAACGATGTTCTCTGAACATTCTTGGACATGTCTTTAATTCTTTAAGAAATTAATTTAGGAGTCGAATTACTGAATCATTGGGTATGTTCACATTAGTTTTTGTAAGAAAATGTCACATTGTTTCCTAAAACTAGTGTAGCAATTTGCACTTCATGGGAGGAAGGGTCCATTGTCTTGTGTCCTTATCAGCTGGGTTGTTTGTTACTAGTCCTCATTATCTAGATTTTCTTACACTTTAAATTCTGTAAATATCTTTAAAATGAGTCACATGGTATCTCTTTGTAGTTTTAATTTGTATTTCTCAGATTTCTAATGAGGTTGAATATTTTTTTTCTTTATGATCATTGGTACCTTATGTTTTCTGGTCTCTGAAATTAATTTTCGTATTTTATGCCCAAGTTTTCCCTTATTGACAGGTAGTTATTCTTTCATTGACTCTATACAAATCTTTGGTCAATTATGAGATGCAAATATCCTGCTTTGTCGCTCATTTATTTTTTCTTGTGGTCTCTTCTGATAAATAGACATTCTTAATTTTATTATATTCAAATTAATTGCTTTTTGGATTAGCACTTTCTTTGTGAATTAAAAAATATACTCCACTCCAAGTTATAAAGATATTCTCCAACTATTTGTTTTTTATGCCTTACATTTATTCTTTTTTTTTTTTTAAAGATTGGCACCTGAGCGAACAACTGTTGCCAATCTTCTTTTTTTTTTTTTCTTCTCCCCAAAGTCCCCCAGTACATAGTTGTATATTCTAGTTGTGAGTGTCTCTGGTTGTGCTGTGTGGGACTCCATCTCAGCATGGCCTGATGAGTGGTGCCATGTCTGGACGTTCCCGGGATCCGAACTGGCAAAACCCCGGGCCGCCGAAGTGGAGTGTGCTCACTTAACCACTGGGCCATGGGGCCAGCCCCATCCTACTATTTTTTTAAGCTATTGAAACTTGTTTTTTTCATTTATGTCTTCATTGCCTCTAGAGTTTATTTTTGTATATGGTTTGAGGTTGCAATCCAATATGATTTTTTTATATAGTTATCAGTTGTTCAGCACTTTATTGAATAATCCGTATGTTTCCCACTGACCTATAATGCCACCTCCACTGTTTATTAAGATCCTTAAGAGATGTCAACCTTTTTCTGAGCTCTCACTCAGTTGCACTGGTTTATTTATCAATTCCTGGTCCTATACTACACCACCTTAATTATTTTAACTTTGTACTTGATATCTAGTAAGAAAAGCATCCTCGTTATTTTATTCGTCTTTGAAAGTGTTTTGACTATTCTTGGACTTCATTCTTCCATAAATTTTAGAATCAGCTTGTCAATCCATGTAAAATCCTTTTGGGATTTTGATTGGAATTGCGTTGAACTTGTGGCTCAATTTAGAGAAAATTGAAATGGTTTTATATATATATAAAACATTTGGAAGAGTGCCTGGTTCACAGCAGGCACTTAAATAAATGTTAGCTCTTAAATTGCTTGTATCATCTGTATTGTATAGAGCTTCCCTCTCCATGAATGTGTTATCTTCCCCTATTTATTTATGTCGTATTTTACTTCTTTAATAAAGTTTCATAATTTTCTTTATAATGGAAATGTACGTCTTTTGTTAGATTTAGTCCTAGATATTGTTTTTTTCCTACTTTAAATGGCAGTTAAAAAAATTTTTTTTCTTTATAAGATTGGTAGTTTTTATCTTTTGATTATTAGTAGAACTTTCCAGTAAAATTGTCTGGATTTTCTTTATAAAAATCCATTCAAGTTTTTATGTCTTCTTCAGTATTTTTTAGCAGGTTATTTGCTTTAGGAATTAGTAGATTACTAACTGATGAAGCTCTATTGTATTCACACAAGGAGGGTCAGTTCTTTTCTATGGAATGTTGATGATGGAACATTTTGTGTCAAAGTGTGGAAGAGGGGCCGGCCCCGTGCCTGAGTGGTTAAGTTTGTGCGCTCCTCTTCGGTGGCCCATGCTTTTGGTCGCCCAGGGTTTTGCCGGTTCGGATTCAGGGTGTGAACATGGCACTGCTCATCAAGCCATGCTGAGGCAGCGTCTCACATGCCACAACTAGAAGGACCCACAGCTAAAATATACAACTCTGTACTGGAGGGATTTGGGGAGTAAAAGCAGGAAAAAAAAAAAAAAAGATTGGCAACAGTTGTTAGCTCAGGTGCCAATCAAAAAAAAATGTGGAAGAAAGTGGACTTTTTATAAAATTCTGAAAGAATCAAAGAAGGTGGGATGACAGAGGGGTGGATGTGGTCTGCTGCAAGGACGGCAGGGAGTGAGGACGGTGAAGGGATAACTATCAGGAGTGGGAATGGGCACTGGCTAATGACGTTCTCCCATCCCACTGAGTGCTCCCTACTTTTCAGAGCACCAACACGAGCTCACCTGAGTGGGTGGAAGCTGAGGGTAGAGGTGTGTGCACTTAGCTGTGAGTGCTGTTGTGCAGGGGTTGAGGGAAGTGCTCAACCCGGGGGCAGATGCTTGAGAACCTGCTGAACAGCGGGATCAGATCTGTTTGAAGAAGTAGACCGGTTGGTTGAGGAAAGTTTTAGGGGAAAGGCTGAAGGTGGTGAGAAAGAGGACCATGAGAAGGCTTGGAGACCAAGCCAAGAATTAATCAGAGCCAAAACAGTGGCTCCAAGAAGGAGATTTGGAGAGAAGGAAGAGGTCCAAGAAATGTTAGAATAACAGCATCGAGATTTGACAGTAGAGAGGATAGGCGTGTCTAACAGACATTGAAGACCACTGTGTTACCTAATGGAATCTGTGTCCACCACGTGGAGTAGGTACTACATTATTACCTCCAATTTATGACTGGAGACAGAAGGTCAGAGGAGTTAAATGATTTGCTAAAGGCTGGAGACTGGCAGAGGGCCAGTTTGAACCAGATCTGCCAGACTCCAGGCTCACGGTGCAGCTACCACCCTGCAGTCCTTCTCCCCTTCCGAAACTATCCTAAATCCTTGCTCCTCAAAGTGTGGTCCATGGACCAGCAGCATAGGCTTCCTGAAGCCTGTTAGGAATGCAGAATCTCAGGCCTACTGAACTAGAATCTCCATTTTAGCAAGATCCAGGTGAGTTGCAAGCATATTAGAGTCTGACAAGCTCTTCCCTGGAGCACATTCTGCTTCCTCCCGCTCCGCTTCTCTCCAGCTTTGGCCAAAGACCACTTACTGGCCGTCTGGGATAGTCAGGTGCCAACAGTGCCGTGTTCTGTCTCGATGCCATCTCTCAATATGTCGATGCAAGAAAGTAACCGTGGTTCTCTCTTGTGACCCTTCCAGGCTATTTGGTCTTGACATCAAGGGCAGAGACTGTGGCGATGAGGCAGCGCAGTGGTTCACCAACTTCTTGAAAACAGAAGCTTTCAGGCTGGTTCAGTTTGAAAAGAACATGAAGGGAAGATCATCAAGGGAAATTTTCCCTCCTTTTGTACAGAATTACCAGGTGAGTTTACAGAGAGCTGCCTTCGCTTCTATCAGTCACAGCTCTCTTTCTGGCTTCCTTCTTGGCCCACAGAGGGCCGCTCTAGGGACCCAGTTAGGAAAGTGTAGTAATGGCCCGGGTGAGTGGTACTGAGGGCGTGACCTGGGCAGCTATTGGGGATGGAGAGGGAAGAGGATATGAGAGTCTAGTGGGCTCTCCAGGATGCGTGGAGGATAGACTATGAGACATACATTGGGTCCCCCTTATCCATGGGGAACACATTCCAAGACCCCAAGTGGATGTCTGAAATCGTGGATAGTACTGAACCCAATATGTATCTGTTTTTCCTGTATTAAGCACTTATCAGCACTGTGGCTGTAACTTTTGCAGTTTGAGGTGCAACAGCAAAACTAGCATGAGTTTCTTTTTCCTTCTTCACAATTTCACAGACAGAAGATTCATTCCAACTGTACGTCTTAGCAACCTCAGCATACGATTTTTTTTTCTTTCCTTATTAAGTCAAGAACTTTCACCTTTTCCCTTAAAGGAAGCACTTTCTGGCTTCTCTTTGGTATATCTGAATTGCTAGCATCACTCCTTATGTGCTTTGGGGCCGTAAATAAGTAAAATAAAGGGTTATCTGAGCACAAGCACAGCAATACTGTGACAGTCAGTCTGATAACTTAGACAGCTACTAAGTGACTAATGGACCAGATACAGCATGGATCTGCTGGACAAAGGGATGACTTACATCCTGGGCGGGACAGAGGGGGACAGCTCGAGATTTCATCACGCTGCTCAGAATGGTGTGCAATTTAAAACTTATGTATGATTTCTGGAATTTTCCATTTAATATTTTTGGACTGCGGTTGACCAGAGGTAATCGAAACCACAGAAAGCGAAACCTTGGATCAGGAGGAACTACTGTTGTGGAGAGGGAGAAGCCAGGGGTGACTCCCAGGGGAAAGCGGGTCAGGGAGGTGAAAGAGAGAGGTTGGTTTGGGACTAAATCCAGGTTTCCTAAAATGACAGAAGCAGGCTTTCTCCAAGCGCTCCCTCCACAGTCAGTGTGGTCTGGGTATTTCAGGCCCTGAGAACGCACCTTCTCGTGATAAGAATGGCCCTGCTTGCCAGGCCAAAGACCAAAGCCGCTGGGTCTGCAGGGAGGTAGGGTTTAAAACGCAAGCACCTCAGGGAGTCCTTGCCACACTCCCTATACAAGCTCCTGGAATGCAGGGTTTCATCTGCTTTGTCCTATTTCCCACCTAGAACAGTGCCTGATACACAGCTGGCGCTTAATAAATGCATGTTGGGAGAATAGACGCCGCTGAAAGAAATCATTACGAGAGTATAGCTGATCAGCAGCAGACCTGTGCTGTGTGGTGATAACGTGGGAAGGGTCACTGCTGGGAGCTGGAGCAAGGAACACAGAGGACGCGGCCTGGAGGGTGATGTCGGCCCTGGCTACTGCCTTCAGTCTGTGGACTGGGAGCCCTCTCGAGGCCCAGCAGGCAGGAACCATGTCCCAGTGCTGACTCAGCCATTTCCAAGCCCGCCCTGTCGCCTCTCCTTCCTGAGCACCACTCTTCCCTTCTGCACTCAGGGGCTTTGCTTCGGGACTGTGCTCAGCTTTGCCATTGGGCTGAGGAATTTCACGGGGTGGTGAAGCCTGATCCTGCTGTGTTTTTGGCACAGGTGGCTTACCCGGACGCCAGCCCCCTCCTGGTCCTCTCGGAAGCCTCCCTGGCAGATCTGAATACCAGGCTGGAGAAGAAAGTGAAGATGGACAATTTCAGGCCAAATATCGTGGTGACGGGCTGTGATGCTTTTGAGGAGGTAGGTGGCTTACCGTGTTTGTGTGTTGTGCTCAGATATGCTGTTCGAGACACTAACGGAACTGTCTCCTGTAGCCGGCACCAGCTCAGACCCTCCAGGTTGGCAGTGGGGGAGACTGTACTTCCCCAAGGGTCACCTTAACCCTGTGGAGTTGTTCAGTTGCTGCGCCATCACCTCGCTGGCCTCAGGGGGGCGCTGCTCACCCTTTAATGCTGGGACCCAAAGCAAGCAATTGAACCCCCAACTGTAGTGAGTCTGGAACTGGGCCGGAACGTGTAATCATAGTTCAGAGATCACTAAAGGGAAATGAAGATGAAACAGCCATCTCTCTCTTTTCTGTACCACCCAGGAATGCTCAAAGATTTGAGACTCCTGGAAGCCCCAGACCCTAAAATGGAGACCAAGCAGGGATACAGGAGATGCGCCTGTGAATGGGGCCCTGGAGACATTCTATGCTGTGGCCTGAGTTCTCTCCCAGAGCACCCACAGGCTCTCTTATGTTGCTGACTCCAGAAATTTCCACCCTCTGCAGACAGAGTCCTTTGTAGCTCTGAAGGGACAGCCACATCCGAACCAGTTGTAACCTGAGATCTGTGCATGGAATACGTATAGCTGGTGTTGCTTTATAATAAGAAACATCAGCAATCATATGAAACCTGAGGGTGGGCTAAATTTTATGAGCACCGGAAGTAACAACAAAAAATTGCGTTTATTGGGTGTCAGCTGGATGCCAGGCACTGAGCTGATGAATCACTTCATACAAGTTATTTTATTTGATCCTTAAGACAATCCTGTGAAGTCTGTATTATTTTCTCCTTTTTATAAGGAAACTGAAGCCTGGGGTGTTACGCAACTTGTTAGGTGTGTAAGTGGTGGCTCTCGCATTAGAACCCAAGACTCGTAACTCCACCGTCTGAGGTGTTAAGGTGCTGGTTCCAATTTAGAGATCTCAAGTTATACGTCTGAGAGGAGAGGCTCTTGAACACCTTCTCAATTCTTTGCTCCCCTGGGTGCCCACATGTCCTTTTGTGTGAGTAAAATGTGCCCCTTTTTGCTGGTAAACATTGTCCTTTAGGATAAGCCTTTGCACAGAGCCCAGTATAAATCCTTGCACATGTAGGTACCTCATATTATTTAATAGTTAAAAAAATAGCAGTGTATACAGAAGTTGTCTACTTGTTGATGTTATCCTGTCATTTCTTATTTATTTTCTTTAATTCCTCTTTCCATTTGTTAACAATGTTTTTTTTTTTTTTCTTAAAGATTGGCACCTGGGCTAACAACTGATGCCAATCTTTTTTTTTTTTTTTTTCTGCTTTATCTCCCCAA
>NC_060278.1:43163373-43175537 GCF_021613505.1 Equus quagga
CCCCCCCCCCCCCCCCCCCGTACACAGTTGTATATCTTAGTTGCAGGTCCTTCTAGTTGTGGGATGTGGGACGCTGCCTCAAAGTAGCCTGATGAGTGGTGCCATGTCTGCGCCCAGGATCCGAACCCTGGGCCACCGCAGCAGAGCACACGAACTTAACCACTCGGCCACGGAGCCAGCCCCAACAATGTTTTTTTTTTTAATTGATCATTTATTATGGGCCAGGCACTGTGTCCAAGAGCCCTGGACACAGAGATGAAAAGAGACGGACCCTGCCCTTCCGAGTTTCTGATATGAGAGGAATGGTCATGAGACAGTGACAGCCCAGCATGAAAAGTGCTTTAATGGACACGCTTAGCAGGTGCCATGGATGCTTCGAAGTAGAAGTGCCTAAATCTGCCTGGAGATGGGAGGTGCTGAGGGGGACCAGATCACGCTACCCAGAAGCCACACTGTGTCTGTGTGTAGGGGTGTGTGTGCAGTGTGTGCTGGCGAGAGTGAGTAAGGGTCATTCTGGGTAAAGGAGGCAGCCGTTTGGAAGGCCCAGAAGCATGAGAGGCCCTGACATGAAGGGGTGTGCGGGAGCATTTCAGAATCACAGGGGCACTGGGGGAGAAGTGGCAGGAGGAGTCTGGACCCCGAGCTGGCTGGAGGCCACCATGCCAAGGAGTTTGGATTTCGTGTTGTGGATATTGCAGAGCTGGTAATGATTTTGAACAAGGAAATAATTGTGATTTGCATTCATCCAACAAATATTACTGAAAGAAAACAATGAAAACAGAATTAGATGCAGGGCTTCAAAGGGCCTCAGGCTCAAGTCTTGTTAGCTTCCCAGTAAACCCACCTATTTCTTCCCTGCTCCACTTTCCCGTACTTTCTAGTAGAGTGCACCTAAGTCTGAAGTCACTGGACGCTTGTTAAACACCGAATTAGTGCTCGGTATTAATAAGGCATGTGATTATAGATTGTAGTAGAAATTCGTCCATGAAGCAAAAATCCTTCCACAAGAATCCTGTAACTGGTCCATTATTTTCTGAGAAACTTTCTTTTTGGGAATAAAATTTTTCTTGGTTTGTCCCACTGAAGATACTGATTTTAGTTTAAGATTTTGAGCTGGAGGAATAAGAGAAAAGATACTCTCAGTCTTGGCTACAGAATTTTGCTCTCCTAGGACTTGTCAAACTGAACCAAAGGCTAATGTAAGCCTAATCGTGTTCTCTTAGGCAATTTAAGTGGGTGGAGTCTTTTTTTTGATAAAACTATGTGCAGTGACCTTATGCTGCCAAGTCCATTTGTGGTTTTATTCCTGCATGGTGATGGGCTTACAGAAATAGTAAGGTGGAACACTCTGATTTTTCTAGAAGAATCCTCTGGTTATGCATATTAAAAAAAATCCTTACAACAAAATGATACTAATATTGCTGATTTATTCTCCCTGAAATTAGGAAGCCCGGTAGTTAAGGGCCTGATGCATTAACTTCACTACCTGGCACCGTGACACAATTATAACCCTTTCAGTTAGTGGGACTCTGTGAAATATTAATGTAAAATGATAACGCACGTCAATATTTAATAGACCAACTAATAATAAAGAAAAATAGCAAACCTAAGCATGGTGCAAAAGTTTAGGCCATTATTTATTGCAAAAATATAGGGCAATAGAAGAATGCATTGTGCAACATTTGCTCTTTGTGGCCCAAAGTACTTTGTACTTTTTCCATTTAACAGAATATTAAGCACATTTTCAAAGGCGGGTTCTCTCGGGCCAGTGTGCTGTGTTTGAGTTCTGGGAATGCAGAGCAAATAGAGTTTGAAAATAATGAAGTTGACCAATGCTTCTTATCTCTGTAGCTGACCATTGCCGGGGGTGTGTTTCCCGAACTTTGCTTGCTGTCCTCGTGAGCAGGACTTGACATTTTTTTTGGAATGTCTTGTTGGTATCATTCCTCACTGCACATTTTGAAAGGACTGTGGAGAAGCTCGCAGAAAACTCTTGGCATGTTGTTACCTGTCACTCAGGAAGTGCTTCTCCGAGAAGCTTCTAGAGAGTCAGTGGATTTTGAAGCCAGAGAACTGAGGTTTGAATTCCAGCCCCACGGCTCCCTGGCTGTGTGAAATGGGTCCTTCCAGGACTTTGCAGCTGGTCAAAAACAGAATTTTTGCAAATCCTCATTACCAGATTTTTCAGTCCTCAAAACCTGAGTTGAGATGAGTTAGGATTTTATTTGGATGCTTATATTTATTCGCCTGGCTTTAGGCATCTCTGAGGTAGCAATGATAAAAATAGCAATGTATAAAACAATAACAAAAATAACAATAACAACCATGGCTCCCAATTATCAGATGCTTACAGTGTGGCACGCTCTGGGCCAGCTCCCTTATGTGCATTGTCCCATTAAATCCTACTTCCCCTTTCCAGACTACAGGTCACAACCCATTATTGGGCTGTAATATGAGCTGGGCCCTGACCAGAATTAAAAAAAAAAAAAGACTAGAATAGAATAAAAGATATCAGAGTAGGCTACATGTAGAAAGATTAAGAATTGTTTTGTGAAAGCTTTGTTTAAGTTTTATCTGGGATGTGTGTGTGTGAGACAGCTTTAGGAAACAAGATAATATGTAGTTTTTTTAAAGGACTATATTTTTAGAGCACTTTTAGCTTTATAATAAAATTGGAGAGGAAGGTACAGAGATTTCCCATACACCCCTGCCCCCACACGTACGAAGTCTCCCTCATTAGTAACACCACTCACCAGAATGGCACAGTTTTTACCAAGGATGAACTCACATTGACACATGACAATCAGCCATTGTCCATAGTTTACATTATGGTTTGCTCTTGGTGTTGTGCATTCTATAGGTTGAGACAAATGTATAATGATGTATATACCATTTTAATATCATACAGAGTTTTTTTTTTTCTTTTGAGGAAGATTAGCCCTGAGCTAACATCCACTGCCAATCCTCCTCTTTTTTGCTGAGGAAGACTGGCCCTGAGCTAACATCCGTGCCCATCTTCCTCTACTTTATATGTGGGACGCCTACCACAGCATGGCTTGCCAAGTGGTGCCATGTCCGCACCCCGGATCCGAACTGGCAAACCCGGGGCCGCCAAAGTGGAACGTGCGCGTTTAACCGCTGTGCCACTGGCCCAGCCCCCATACAGAGTATTTTTACTGCCCTACAAATCCTCTGTGTTCCAGCCGTTCATCTCTGCCCACCCTCACCCCCCGCCCCCGACAACCACTGATCTTTTTATTGTCTTCATAGTTTCGCCTCTTCGAGAATGTCATATATTTGAAATCCTACAGTATGTAGACTTCTCAGATTAGCTTCTTTCAGTTAGTAATATGCATTTGAGATTCCTCCATGTCTTTTCATGGCTTAATAGCTCCTTTATTTTTAGCGCTGAATAATATTCCATTATCTGGATGTGCCACAATTCATTTACCCATTCACTTCCTGAAGGACATCTTGGTTGCTTCCAAGTTTTGGCAATAGATTATAAAATGTAATTTTTTTCTTCGTTCATGGTGGAAAATGTTTAATAGCTACTGAGGCGAGTAGTGTTTTCACTTCTCTTTTCCGGATGTGGAAACTGAGACTCAGAGAAATTGAGTTCCTTGCCCATCGTCACACAGCTAGTGTGTGGCCAAGTGAGGCTTTGGGCGCTGGCCGTCTGTCAGAAGTGCATGAATTTAAACCATCTACACAACTCTCGCTCCTTCAAGCCACTGCCAGGCCATTTAGCAAAACTACTTTGGGCCCCCACTCCCTGTGGGGTCGGGAAGATCAGATCTCTGCTTCTGGAAGAAGTAAGACAGTTAACAGCAATGAAAAAAAAAAAGGGAGAGGAAGAGCAGGCATCAGCTTTGGCATAGTGAAGACCAGCCCAGATTTCACGTTTATTGACTTTGCCGGAAGCACGCTGAGCATCTAAAGTCGTTTTCCTTTCTGAGTGAATGAGAAGCAGCAAGAAGAGGCCTGGGGAACGCATGTGGCGGACTGGCGTTTTGGCGTTTCTGGTACACCTTGCAAGCGAGGAGGTCCCAGCTCTCATCCGGGGAGCTTTTCTGACATGCGCAGTTTGTCAGGAGCCTCAAGTGAAGACCTTGGACCGGCTGGTCCCGATTTGGAAAGACAAAATGATGAAAACGTGAGAGACAGGGTCCTGGGTGGAGGGAGTAATAATGTGTTCACGTTTCAGAAGAATTTGCCGACAGAGTTAGTCCTTTGCTTAAGGAGATCTCCGTATTCATTTACTTCTCAGCAAATGAAAAAGTGACTTGAAATATTCGCCACAGAGACTTTTAAGGGGTAGGAAAGGAGATGAAGAATGTGGAGCCAAACCCTGGAGAGCTTCTGCCCCTTTCATATCAAGAAGAAATGAGGAGGGGGCCGCCCAGTGGTGCAGCGGTTAAGTTTGCACTTCAGCTGCCCCGGGTTTGCTGGTTCCGATCCCGGGTGTGGAACTATGCACGGCTTATGAAGCCATGCTGTGGCAGGCGTCCCACATATAAAGTAGAGGAAGATGGGCACGGATGTTAGCTCAGGGCCAGTCTTCCTCAGCAAAAAGAGGAGGATTGATGGCAGATGTTAGCTCAGGGCTAATCTTCCTCAAAAAAAAAAAAAAAGAAGAAGAAATGAGGAGGATGCTTCTGTGGGATTCCACACCACCCCCCACAGCTTTTTCCACCACTGCACCCACTGAGTAAATGAGACACCCCCGGAAAACCCATGGCCAGGAAGGTAAGTGGGGTCAGAGTCACTTAGAGTCTCCTTAGAGGAAATGTGTTGAGATCTGCCGAGATTGAGGTTCCCACGCTGGCTGCACGTCGCACGGGGGGAGCTTTCAACAGTCCTGAGCCTGGGTCCAGGTGCAGGCTGGGCGGAGGACTTTTCAGCCTCCCCAGGTGACTCTGGCATGAGCCAGGGCGGGACCATCTGGCCTGGGGTTTTCCTTGGAGCAAGATGATAGTCAGCAGGCACCGCCCGTGTGCGTGGAGACCAGCAGGGCCACGTGGTCCTTCCATCCTTGTGAGCTTGACCTCAACCTCTCTGAGCATTGTTTTCTGATCTTAAAGTTGTTTTAAAGGATTTTAAAGGTTCTTTGCAGCCCTAAAGTTGGATAATTTTGACTTTTCCTTCTGTGTGTGAGTGTGTGGTCAGTAAAGGCACTTTATCACAAATGTCTCTCAGAACCCCGTCTCCGAGGTGATCTCTTTGTTGGCTTTTTTATTTTTAACCAACCCTTATATTGCACACACTATGTTCCAACTTTTTTATAAGTGAACACCTTTAATCTTCCTAACAGTCGTATGAGGCCCATTTCTCAAGATTTCCTTCACTGTGCTTTTTCCCATTTATCCTTGGTCCTGAATGGACAAGCTTGAGCGTATGTGTGACCTTGTTGGACTGAATTAGGGGCAGGGATTGGCCATTGAATTGTGTTTATCATATCTTACCCGCCTGTAAAGAGGTTGCTTTTCAGAACAAGGAGGAAACGAAAGCCTTCGATGGGTGTTCCCTTTGAGCAGGTGTGCTTGCACAAACATGCACATCTATACATCGTCAGTGAGGAGTGGCCCTTGGCTTACAAAGCTGCCCTTGAGATAAGCCCATCAGATAGAGATGTTGAGGGGGCTGGCCCCGTGGCCAAGTGGTTAGGTTCACGCGCTCCGCTGCAGACGGCCCAGTGTTTCGTTGGTTCGAATCCTGGGTGAGGACATGGCACTGCTCATCAGACCACGCTGAGGCAGTCTCCCACATGCCACAACTAGAAGGACCCACAACGAAGAATATACAACTATGTACTGGGGGGCTTTGGGGAGAAAAAGGAAAAATAAAATCTTAAAAAAAAAAAAGTTAAGATAATTAAAAAAAAAAAAAAGCAAGCAGATAGAGATGTTGAAGTAGAGATGGAAGAGTAGGGGTGGGTAGGAGTTGTCTGGCCCCCCCACCCCATCCCTCTCTCTTGAGGTCCTCTGGAGGACAGTAATTCACACCTGGACCTAGGGTGCTGAAGAGCAACCCAAAGCAGGCCAGGCTGCTGCCTTTGGGAATTGAGGTCAATGGCTGCCTCTCCTAGACGCCACCATTGGTGGGCATGGGACCCCTCAGCATCTCAGTCAGGAGCTGAACCCTGAGGGGAGATGAGGATCTCTTATGTCCATGAGGTGCTGGAATCCTCGTGGCCCTAACTTCCCTCAGAAGAGCCCGGCGTATGAGTGGGACACATTCAGCCATGTCAGCCCCACAAAGTATCCAACTCAGTGAGCACGCTTCAGAGACAGAGAAACAGCCACATCTGCAGGTCTCTTCTTTCCCTTTTTGTAACCTCTTACTGGTCTTCCTCTAAGTAGGGGCCTCCAGGGAACAGAAACTAGCTTTGCAGAAAGCCTCAGGCTTGTGTCCTTCTCTTCTTCCCGAACTCTCTGGGTCCAAGTGCCCCAGCCAGCAAATTCCTCCTGGCACATTTATTATGCATTTAGCTTTACAGAAAGGTGACTCCTGCGATTGTAGGAGCACAAAGCAGCCCCTGTGTAACTGGAGGAGACTTCCACTCTAAGGGGAAAATCTATCGCTTCTTTACACAGTGTTGCTGGAACCTGGGGGTGTGAGAAAGCCCCGAGGGGATCTGGAACCGGGGCTGCAGAGATGTGGGAAGCTTTTCAATGATTCAGTTCAAGAATCTTTTTCAGATAAGGTTAATTTTTTCTATTTATAAACGTAATTTTTTAAAGTAACACATCCTCTGTGTACAGTTGGAAACATACGGAAAGTTTAAAGGAAGGAATGAAAATCTCTAACGATCCTATGGTCAAAAAGTAGCCTGTGAGATAACATTTTGTTGTGTTTCCAATACTGTCTGCACGATGCTGCATAGATGGTGCCCAATTTCACCACTTTCACTTAACGGAATATGGCAAACACATCTGTCTTTACAAATTCTTCATTAGTGTGGGTTTCGTGGGCCCGTATTAGTCCATCATAGACTGTGCAATAGCTTACTTAGCCATTCCCTTACCATTGGGCATTTAGGCTATTTTCCATTTTCTCTTACATAAGTAATAAAGAGCTTTGTAACCAGTCTTTGTCTGCATTTCTAAAGTTATTCTTAGGAAATGCTAAATCAGCATTTTCAAGGCTCTCCATGTATATTGCCAAATCCTTTTGCAGAAACCTTGTACCAATTTATATTCCCACAAGGTGGACAGAAACATGCCCTTTTCCTTATACTCCTGCCAGCACTGTCGCCTATAATTTTTACTAATTTGATAAGTGAAAAGTCGTGTCTCATGTAAGTTCATAATTCTTCGAGTACGGCATCCTGTGTTAGTTTGTGCAGGAAGTTTGGCTGTGAGGGAGACTTTTATTTTAGCTAAGGAAACTGATTTCTTGCAAGTTCATACATTGGCCAAGATTCTGGAACATTCATGTTGGCAACAGATGTTTATTGAAGGCTAACTGGGTGCTAATCTCTGAGATAGATGCTAAGGTTACAGAAATGGACTCCCTGTGTCTGCCTGCAGGGGTCCCAGGACAAAGCAGGATGGAGGGCTCAGTGGCTGGAAGGTTGTGGTACTGATAGCAGCTGAGATAGGTAACCACACTCACAGGAGCCCAGAGAAAGGAGCACTCAACACAGGGTATGTGTGTGTATCTAACTGTAGGAAGAACACCAAGGGTTTCTTTATAGGGAGAGATTAAATTTTGGAATAGGACATTAAGGAATATTGTTTTGCTTATACACCTTAAAAATAGAAAAACAATTTTTGGTTTGAGATAGTTTAACTGTGTGGTGTAGTGAGAAATATATATCTGGTCTTTGTCCCCAGTTCCTGGCACAGCTCCTAAAACCCTTGGAATTTCCTGAGTGATAGGAGCGCTTTTTGTTATGAATAACAGGCCCCCTTCAATCATACCTGAGTTTATGCTAATGAAGTGAGTGGCTGGAGGGCGGGGGTAGGTAGCATGGGGAGGGAGGTTGGTCACCAGAAAGACCAAGGCTTGGTCACCAGAAAGACGAAGCCGTGATGAGAGGGTTGGAACTTTTAGCCCCGCCCCAGACCTCCAGGGAGGAAGGAGGGGCTAGAGGTTGAGTTCAATTACCAATGGCCAAGATTTCATCAATCACATGCCTAAGTAACGCAATCACCATAAAAACCTCTGATGATGGGGTTTGGAGAGCTCCCAGGTTGGTGAGCACCTTGAGGTGCTGGGAGAGTGGTGCACCTCAGGGAGAGGGCATGGAAGTTCTGGAACCTCCCCCATACGCTTCCCTGTGCATCTCTTCCATTTGCCTCTTCCTGAGTTGTATCCTTTATAATGAACTGGTCATCGTAAAGTCCTTTTCAAGTCCTGTGAGCTCTTCTGGCAAAATATCAAACCTGAGGAGGGGGTCATGGGAACCCTGCATTTATAGCTGTTTCGTCAGAAGTTCGGGAGACCTGAGACTGGCATCTGAGTGGGGGCAGTCTTGTGGGACTGAGCCCTTAACCTCTGGCTAGCTCTGAGCAGTCAGTGTCAGAAATGCCTTCACTTCTTGGACAGCAGTTGGCGTCAGAGAATTGCAGAACTGTGTTGGAAAAGATGCCGTGTATTTGGTATCAGAAAGAATCTGAGAAACTTTCTAGACTAAAATGATTTTAAAAATGTGTTATTGGGTTTATCATGCTTCTTATAAAAAATACAGCAAAAAAAGGAAAAAAGAAGAAAATAGAAATTTATAAAGAAACAAATAATACTGTTTAAACTTGAGGAACCTTAAAAATACATTGCTATAAATATACACAAGTAGCTATATATACAGCTATTTTTTGTAAATGAAATCATCCTACATGTGGTATATATAGATGTGCTTTTTGCACGCAGCATCATCTTGAACATTATTCATTGTTAAGAAATAGAGTTTCCCATCTCCTTCCTAATGCCCAAACTGTGAGCATCATATACACATCCCACCTGTATTCCGTTAGTCTCTAGGAGATGACTTTCCGAGCTTATTGTAATCTTGTAGGGTCATTGATACCAAACTGGAAAAATTGCTAAGGATTTCTAAACAACAATTGTGTTTATTTACTTATTCATTCCCTCGGTTTATCTCAACATAGCTTAAAATTGCTTCTAACAAGTGTATGTCTGACACAATATAGTGAACTTATGAGTAGCAATTAGAAATTCAGGAGCAGGAAAAGGGGCAGCCCTGACCTTGTGACTGAGATTCAGGGGGTGAAAGAGTGGGGATGGTGCACGAGAGCAGGGCCTGAGGACAGGTGCCGAAGGCTCTGTGGCTGTTGGTCTGATAAGGATTGCCGATGTGACTGTGCTCTTTAGGGTAAGTTCACTCACAACCCATTGCAACAGCAGACCTTCAGGCTCCTATTGTCTGTCTCACCGTCTTATGCTCAGATGTCTTCTTGTCCTTCTATGGTTAGTTGGTGTTCAAGAGCTCACCTTGGCCTCCATTCTCACCTGGTGCTGTCCTCTCCCCGACCCCTTTTTCTCTCTCTTTCTCTCTACAGTCATGTGCCGCTTAACAGTGGGGCTACGTTCTGAGAAATGCATCATTAGGCGATTTCGTCGTTGTGCGAACATCATAGAGTGACTTACACAAACCTAGATGGTATAGCCTACTACACGCCTAGGCTGTATGGTACCAGTCGTATGGGACCACTGTCGTATATGTGGTCCATTGTTGACTGAAACATTGTTATGGGGTACATGACTGTAAAGATGGGATGTCTAGATGTATAAACTCTCTCTATGTCTATTTCCTCTTTCTAAATATATGTATGTAGGCGTATATGTGTGTATGTATGCATATAGCCATATGTACATATGCAAAAAAAGTATATATGACTATAACAGAGATATAGAAAAAAATGGAATATATAGGTATAAATTTTCTTTGTATATATCTATTCCTTCTCTATAAATATGTGTATAGTCGTATGTATATATATATGTGTGTGTGTGTGTGTATAGCCATATATATATATGTATATAACTATATAGAGAGAAAGGAAAGGAGGGAGATTCTTCTGTGCTGGTCATGATATTTTAAGTTTCATACTTGGAATTTTGTACTTGGCAAATGCCTATACGGACTCTAGTGATGGTCTCGAATAAACAGACGCCCTCATCTGTGTTCTGTGTGTTCTACAGCAACCCCCGCCCTTATTTTACATCTTTCTCTGGGTGCTGCTTGTGATGGGAAATTATGTAGTCTTAATTCAGCGTTTATGAGATGTTTGCAAATTCAGTGAATTCTCAGGATTATTTCAGTGCTGAGCCCATTATCTACAGCTCTTTTCCTTTTCCCCCTGTCTTTCTCCCTTCCTTTTTTTTTTTTTGAGGAAGATTAGCCCTGAGCTAACATCCGTGCCCATCCTCCCCTACTTTTTATGTGGGACGCCGGCCATAGCATGGCTTGAGAAGTGATGCTATGTCCACACCCTGGATCCCAACCGGGAACCCCAGGCTGCGGAAGCGGAACATGCGAACTTAACTGCTGTGCCACCAGGCAGGCCCCCTCTCTTCCTTTCCTTTCTTCCTCCGCCTCAAAAACTCCATGGCTTTATCCCTTTTCGCAAAGTCACAGCGGCCTGGATTTTGCCAGGCTGCAGAGAGCCTTCCCACCAGCAGGGGGAGCTGTAAGCTCTTCAAGTGGTTTTTGTGTATAGGGAAGACGAGGGAATTTTGCGTGTCTAGTAGAATGTAATGGAAAATTTAATTTCATACATGATTAACAGATTCATTTTCAATAACTTAAAACGTATTATTATTGTCCTCAAATAAAAATTAATAATTACATGTAAACTTAATTAGCTCAGTATTTTTTTTTTTACTGCAAATAATGCTTTACACCAAAATGCTGGCAATCATTAATATAGGTGACATTATTATATAAAATGGTTAATATTTGAAGAAATAATTAGAGTTTGGCATCTGGGTGGCTTCAGACAATTCCTATGAATCCGGACAATTTGTTGTTCTAAACTGGGTCCTGCCGTCGTCTAATAGTGTGAGAGCAGATTAAATCTGTTTTGTTAAGCTCGGAAACCTAACTGAACTTTTCAGACTCCCCTGCTTCATATCATAGTCCTAAGGCAGAATTTCCACACATATGTGGCTTTGAAAACTGAAATTCATCACCACTTGTAAAAAGAAAGTGAACGGAGGTGCCTGGAGAGCTCGGGGTTCAGGCCTCGGGTGCTTGATGGGCTCACAGTCCTGTGGCCGCAGCGCCCTCGTGTGGTGAAATGCGTCCAGTCTTTTCGGCCGCCTCCAGGCCCGGGCCCCCCATCACCGGTCCCTTCCCGGCCCGGGACCTATATTATTGATCATACCCCATGGGAGGTCGCATGCCGCCAGGAGCTGAGCCACCCGCGATGGTTGTCTTGCAGTTTTGCTATTCGAACCACTTATTACCGTGCTGGTACTAAGTCCTGGCTGGGATATAGAGATCCCATTGGTTCCGTGCTGTGTCCTTGCCTCTTAGAATGGTTACATAGTTCATTCGTCAACTGGTTGGTTGGAACTGTAGTTTATTTCCACCCAGAAAGTTTCACAAATGATGGTTGGGAACCCAAGGCATCGACAGAGATCTTTTTAGCTCACTCAGTCTGTTAGCTGTGGTCATATCCTGTAGGAGATTTCTTAGTTGAGAAGACCCAGTTAGGTACCGGAGTACCTGTTGTGCGTTTGCTAAATCACCCTGATAGGCCCTGGGGAGCTAGTGTACCCCGGAAATAGGACCAGAGCCTGACCGGAGCCTGGTCGTCAGCGGTGGGAAAGGAAATGCTGTGTGTTAGTCCCTTGCTGCCTGCTCCGCCCTGCCCCCTGCAGAAACAGACATGGTCCTCTCTCATGCCCAGCGAGGGGGTCTGAAGTGACCAGGTGAGGGCAATAGACGCCTCATTTCCACACTCGGAGACTGATTTCTCGCCAGATCCCTCAGACCCCATGGTCTTCAAAAATTGCTCTTGGGTTGAGATCAGGAAACAGTTTTTCAAGGGACATTTTTTTTTTACATCTGATTGGAAATACCGGTTTTGGTTATGCAGCTTGTAGTGGGGCCCCATCCCCCCAATGCCTCCCACCTCTCCTCCTGAGGCCTGGACAAAAGATTGTCCCGTGAAATTCAAACTTCATAGATGGCT